>NW_021604904.1:16300-25409 GCF_004785775.1 Grammomys surdaster | reverse complement strand
GACTTTCTGAGACTTGAGAGAGGGTCTCCCCTCTGCGGAGGTCTTCAACCCTACCATGCTTGTTACTGTCTTAGCATGGAGGAGGAAAGTCAGCAAGAAGAAACAGCAATCCGGAAGCGGGGCCTTGGAGAGTCCCCCATTACCTGGAGAGGAGTCTGGCTCCTACCATCCCAGTGAGGCAGGTGAGCATCAGAATGGCTGAAGAGCCTGGGCCCCACCTTTGGATTGAGTTACATAAACAACCCTCCTAACAATGTACCTGTCAACCTAGAACCTCACCTGCATCAAACTCCTTGAACGCCCCACCTCAAATACTAGAGCAAATTGCTCCTGCCTATAACCCTGTGGTAACTCAGCCTTGTAGTTAGTTTCCACTCAAACATGTCCCAGAATATATCCAGCAGCTAGAGGCAGGGGTTAACCCAGCCTAAACTGATTTAGGGGTCCATGAGTAATAAAGTAAAGTGTGTCCTTTGAATGGACACTCAGAGCAAAAACAAAGAACCCTGTTCACCATCTTATCCCTATGCATGATTAGGTATGCACAGGATTAAATTCAGACGTATCATGTGAAGGAACTTAGTTATCCAATAAAGTCTTACAAAACACAAGCCTGTCAAAGCTGAAAACCTCCCATATCCCACCCGCAGCACCCAACTCCTCTTTCTCCTGGTACCCATAAAAGGAAGCCCTTCTACCTCAGGTAGCCCGCTGCTCTTGTGAAGTACATCTGTCCTGGACCTTCATTTTGCTTCTGAACCCCCCAGTGTTAGTATTCTGTCTAAACTCCACCTCCACAGTTATCTGGCAACAGCCACTATAAAAGGGGCTGCTTACCTCCTCCCCTCTCTCTTACTCTCTTACTCTCTTGCCTCTAGCTTCTCCTCTCCCTTCCTCCCTTCCCTTCCCCCTCTCTCCACGTGGTCATGGCCAGCCTCCACTTCTCTCTTCTCTCTCTCCTCTTTCTCCACCATCTTCTCCCATTTCTCTCCCTACCTTTGCCCTCTGCCCTGAATAAACCCCCTCCTCTTTGGAATCATTTGGTCTGGTGTTGTCTGTTCCAAGCCGTGCGCCGAAGTCTAACACCCAGTCCGCAGCTGCTTTGCTCTCTGTGTGTGATTCTCTTGTTCTCAGAACAAGATGCCAAGGACTTGGAAACAGCTGGTCCAGACAAGACCGCCAGCACCAAAAATCATATAAAATCAAAGCTCTCTGGGGGGCAAAAACAGAATTACAAAGGCCATCGTGCAGGTGTTGGTTCAGACTGAGTATCAGAACCTTAGTGGCAGCAGCAACAGCGGCAGCAACTTTTTCCAGACAGTGTGGCCTATGGGTGGTTTCTAGGCTCTGTCCTCCTGTCTCCGGTTCTATCCTCTGTGTGGTTCCAAGCATAGGGAAACGTTGTGGGGTGAGGAGAAGCCCACATGGGTTACTCTGAGCCATTGTTGGATAAAGTTCTCAACCACATCAATGCTTCCCCTGGCTGGATGCATTTTAGAAGGTTGCAAACTCTGCTGCTATTTAGTGCAACACTGATGGCTAGAATATGGCCCATCTCAGCAACCCAGGTCACATCTTTAGGAGTTTTTTGTTTGTTTGTTTTTTAAAAAATTTTTCCAACATTAAAGAATTTGTTAGGTTTTTTCCCTCCCTCACTTTCAAAGGCTTTCTAGCCACTGTACCTTTCTCCCAAAGGCATGTCACGTTGCTAAAACTGAGCTATCCTGTGTGTGTGTATTTTTGTATGTGCATGCAGGTACATGTGCACATGTGTGTGTAGAGGCTACAGGTCAACACTGCATGTCTTCTTTAGTCTCTCTTCACTTTTGCCCATTAATTAATTAATTTATTTATTCATTTTACTTCTTGATCACGGCCCACCTTCTGTTCCCTCCTTACAAACCCCTCCCCCATATCCCATTTCCGTCTCCTCTGAGAGGGTGGGAGCCTCCCTGGGTATCTTCCCATCCTGGTGCATCTAGGCACATCCTGTCCCACTGAGGTGAGACAAGGGGAACAGTTAGGGGAACAGATTCCACAGACAGGCAATAGCTTTAGGGATAGCCCCTGTTCCAGTTGTTGGGGAACCCACATAAAGACTGAGATGTACATCTGCTATATACGTGCCTGGGACCTCTGTCCAGTCCGTGTATGCTCTTTGGTTGGTGGCTCAGTCTTTGAGAGCCCTCAGGTTAGTTGATTTTGTTGATCTTCCTGTCTCTACTTTGTTTTTTGAGACAGGGTCTCTAATTAAATCTAGAGTTCACTATTTGGTTGGACTGGGATGCTCAGTGAGCTTCAGGGACCTGGCAACTTTCACTCTCCACCCAGCATCAGAGTGGACAGGCTGGTGTTATCATGCCCAACTTTTGAGGATCCAACCTCAGGTCCTTATGATTGCTTGGCAAACACTTTTCCAATCGACCCATTGTCCCGATCCCACCCCAACCCCTCCCCACCTCTCCTCACCCCTGTTTCCTCTTTCCTCTCTTCATTCTCCCAGGAAAAATCTGCAGCTTGTAGGGTTGAAATTTACTACCAGGGAGGGCTTGTAATACAGTTCCCAAAGATGTCATCTTGATACCCTTATACATGTTTCTTCCTCCTGGGTATGCCTAATACTGACATCATAAACGTAAGAAGCCAAAAAGGGTCCGGCTGCTGTGTCCACTGCTATTGAGACTGTGCATCGCACAAGCATCCACTCACCAGATTCACACTAGTGCACTGGAGCGTATGCTTTAACTGGCTTTAACTGGCTCTGACCCCAGCTCTGTGAGCAAACACTTGGCCTTTGGAAGCCAACTCATGGCAGAAGATGTACTCGTGCATAACCTGGGGAAACCCTGCAACATATTTTCATGGACATCCATGAATCAGCACACACCCATGTCTATGTGCTGGCCCTGAGTTTTCTCTGTAAGTAGATCAAAGTGTTACCGGGTGAGTGGTGGAGCCAGGCTGGCTGCCTGCTCAAAGCTCTGGAAAAACCTCTGCACAGGATGATGTGGCAATAGAATTGATATTTTGTGTTTTATCTGAGAGGTGGTGATATTGGAAAATCTGCCCAAGGCCAACGCACACAGATCTTTGTCCAAATATTACTGAGCTCTTGGATTCTGTAAGACTTTGGTAAACTTAGACTAAGGAAACATAAGACCAAGAATGTGATTCACTAATAAAATGAACATGAACTCTCTTACCCTTCCCATGCATTTATGAATGTTAAGTGAGATCATAAGACCTTTTAGCATAAACTTGACAGAGACTGTTTATGCCATAAATAATGTCTACTTTTAT
This sequence comes from Grammomys surdaster, assembly GCF_004785775.1. Taxonomy (NCBI): domain Eukaryota; kingdom Metazoa; phylum Chordata; class Mammalia; order Rodentia; family Muridae; genus Grammomys; species Grammomys surdaster. The sequence continues at coordinate 22,109 of NW_021604904.1, read as the reverse complement.
TATTTTATTATTCCTATTCACAACATAGTATAAATTTCCCCCTTCTCTGGCTCTACCTTTGAAATATCTATCTTCAGCAATTCTACCCTGTGTCCTCTGTTTCTTCTGTACATCTGACCCTTTCTAAGTTTCAACCCCCCACTAGCCTGATCTCAATCCTTTCCTTTACCCCCACGCAGCCCTGGCTCAACGGGACAAGAAACTCATAGTGTAGTTTGGTGGAATTGTGGCAAAGCCCACGAGTTTAGGAGACACATCGATGTCCTGGGGTGCCTGTGGGGATTTGAAGCGGAAGTTCTGCATGATGTTTGTGAGGAAGAGAAAGAGTTCCATCCTAGCCAGTCCTTCTCCGAAACAATACCGTTTTCCTAAAGAGACAAGACAGGGGAAGGTGAAGCCAGTTTTTGACAATAGCAAATCCCTGGTTGCAGTCTCCATGGGAGGAAGCGCTGAGACCTTTAAGGAAAGCTCTAATTCTTGAGCCTCAGTTGTACTTGTACTTGAGGTGGGTTGATCCAGGCTGTAACAATGAGAAATGTGGATTCCCTTCTGTTGCAGGATATTTGATCACACCGTGAACCCCAAGACTGTGTTATTTACTGAAAAAACCTGTTTCTAGTTGTGGTGTGGCTCAGCCTTAGCACACACTTTTCATCCCTCTGGCTGGAATACAGACAAACCCTCAGTACACACTTTTAATCTCAAACAATGAAGATAAAGTTAGTTTGTAGAAGGAAACACCCATGTTTGAAAGTGATGTCTAATTGAATGGCAGACAAAGTGATGAATCAGAGAAAGATCTGACAGACTGGGATATGCCCCAGCTCTCACAAGAAGAGACAGAAAAGAGAAGCTACTTAAGAGAGCAGTGCAAAGAGGAAAATGGAGAAAAGAGGCAGTTTTACTGGGACACTTATTACAGAGGCAGGTTTCAGTGAGAGAACAAGCTAGACACAGATAAAGATAGAACAAGCCAGAGAATGAGAATGAGACAGAAGATTAGAACATATCGCCAAAGTTAGTATGAGGTCAAATAGAACAATTCAACAAGAGAGAGAAGCCAGATTGAATCTGTTAGAGGAGTTTGAGCCAGAACAGCTGAGTTGACTACCAGTCAGAGATCGAAAAGAACTAGGAAGGGGTGACCTTACTTAGCAGCAAGTCTCAGAGGCTGGAAACATTCCAGGCCTAGATAAGACTGTACAGAGGCTAGAAGCTTCCAGGACTAGACCTAGGTTAGCAGAGAGGGAGAGGCAGTAAGCCTCTGAGATGACATTTTATATCATGAGGTTAAAAAAAAAAAACTTTTACACCTTTTCCCTACAGCGATGGGGAACCATATGGCTGCCATGAGGCCACATCCTTTCTAAGAACTGGTTGTGTGACCTGAGGAAGACCTTTGACTTAGTTTGAGTTTCCATTTCTCTTCACCTATCACTAAAGTCTGACCATCACTTCTCCAGGGTTCAGGTACCTGGTGGTTGTGAATTACAGGAGCTGCAGCTAGTCAGCTGAGAGTTAGATAAACGGGGATATTCCAAGGTAGAGAGCGATATTTGGCTGCATCACAGAAGCAATGGATAAGCTATCTCTTTTGGTATGAGCAGTAGTCTGGCACTATGCAGTGGGTTCTTACCAATGGAAAAGGGCACAAAGGCGTCGTTCTTCTTAAACTGTCCTTTGTCATCTAGGAAGTGCTTTGGGTTGAAATCTTTGGGGTTGGAGAAGAACTTGGGGTCTTTCAGCACAGAGCCCAGCATAGGGAACACTTCAGTACCCTGGTGATGAAGAAGAGACTCAGTGAAGTCGATTTGGAAGAGTGTCTTGCTGGCCCACAGGGGTTAGGAGGGTGAGCTAGGGTATCCCAGGTAAAAACGAAGGTAACATATGTGAGATGGGGAGGGGCTTTGAGGGAACAACTGGAATGTAAGGTTATCCTTGAGACAACGACATGGGTGATGTGGGGTTCATGTTCTATTAGACAGAATGAATGAGTGACATGGGCTCTGTCTTCTGGGGCGGGAGCTATGCAATTCATGTCTCTCAAGTCAAGATTTGGGGGTTATTAAATTTATGTAGCCTAAATAGGATATATGGCAGACATGGGACTCCTGTCTCTGACACAGTCGAGATCTAGATAAATTAAGCTTATATTTCTTGAGAAGTACGGAGTTAAAAATCCCGGGTGGGAAAGTCTTGGGGGAAAGCTAAGATATAGGAGTCTCTAAGTAGGAGGAGGGCAGTGGGCTGTGGTGGCAGAGAAAGCCTGTCACTGAGAAACTGAGAGAGGGGCCCGGTGGTTTCTAATGAGGGGGAGGTCCTGGAGGCCCATGAAGAGGGCTATAGGTCAGCACCTTGGGGAGGAGGAAATCTCTAAACTTAGTGTCCTTGGTGACCCTGCGAGCCAGGCCCATGGGGATCATGTCTCCAAATCTCTGGATTTCGTGAATCACAGCCTCTGTGTAGGGCATCTTCATCCGGTCCTCAAACTTGGGCTGCCGGTTCCTGCCAATCACTCGATCAATCTCCTCGTGGATCTTGGCTGAGAAGAACAGGGATGGGTTTAGATATCCAAGGACTTCACAGTAGAGATGACAGTCCGGAAACTAAGACTGGGTGGAGGCCATGGAACAGTGTATGGCATCATAGATAATTCTTAATACATGCAAGTCATACGCTGGTGAAGGAGCTTCCTGGGAACTGGATGGTGAAGGAGCTTCCTGGGAACTGGATGGGTCATACTAGAATTATATGGGAGTTGAAAGGAAGGAGATTTAGCAAGTGATCTGGGGGACAGGGAAGTAGATCCTTTGAAGTATAGATGAGCAACACACCAGTTGGTTAAACAACTAGAGACTGGTGCCCACCAGCTGTGGCTCTGTCTAGGTAAAGCAGGAAGTAGTTAGCTATCTGAGAGTCCAGTTTCTTGAGAAAGGTAGGAGATATTGTGGCAGACAAGAGATGCAAGTTTAAAAACTATACCCATGTTGTGCTCCCCTCAACCCCTGCTTTCCTGTCCCTTGAAGCCTTCCTTACCCTCAATATCTGGGTGCTTCATAAGCAACAGAAAACCATAGCGTAGGGTGGTGCTAACGGTCTCTGTGCCGGCAAAGAAGAGATTTAATGTAGTCAGCACCAAGTTCTTCATGTAGAACTCAGTATTGGGGTTCTTCTTCTCCTGCAGGGAGGGAAATATTTAAGTCCAATCCACTCTTTACACTCTTGGTAACCTTCTAGTTTTTTTTCCCCCAACTTAAACTCACTTCTCTTTGGCCCAGACCTAAGGTTGAGAACAGGAACTCTGGCTATTTCAAGTTCAAATGCTCTTCTGTCGCTCATGACTTAGCTGGTTGTCTGATTGTCAGTGACCAACTAAGTTGTCATTTTTTAAACTGTAGAAATATTTAGGAAAGGAAGGCTGGAGAGAGACTCTGAGAAACAACGGTACAGACGCCATGTTAGAGGAAGTCAGGGAAAACTAGAGATGGGTTTTCTGAGATAGAGATAGATACAGAGCTTTTTAAAAAATTATTTTTATGTGTATGAATGTTTTGCCTGCATGTGTGTTAGAACCCTCTATGTGCTCAGTAACCATGGAGGCCAGAAGAGGGCATTGGATTTACTGGGACTGTAGTTACATGGTTGTAAGCTGCCATGTAGGTGCTTGGATTGAACCCACCTGACACTCTAGTAGAGCAACCAGTGTTCTTAACCACTAAGCCATCTTTCCAGCCCTCAGACAATGAGTGTTAGGCAACAAGATCCCATCTCTTCATTATGAACTTTAATATTTTCTAGATGAATCTCATCACTCAGTCCTTTGCCCTCAGACTACATATAGTTCTATCTTAGCTGGATACCACACACCAATAATCCAAGACATCAGAAAACAGACCCGTGAGGACCATCACAGATTTGAGACTTGCCTGGCCTACACAGCAAATTTCAGGCCAACTAGGGCTACATAACAAGATCCTATTACAAAACACCACCGTCATCCCTGCCTCTGTTCTTCACAGGCGAGAGAAGGTGACAGGAAAGCTAGGTGACATCACCTGTTCCACACAGATGTGAATGGCAACGAGAACAGGTAAAGGGGTATGTTAGGTAAACGCATCAGCCTGCGACAGTGAGGAAGAGTACACGGCCCTCCTGCTGTGAGGTGTGAGTACGCAGTAAGTGGCTATCACTAAGCCTTTAAGACACTGGCTGTGATCTCAGTCTGTCCATCCTCCTGAGACTGAGCAGTGGACAGATCAGTGGTGCTGGGTGACCATATGTGACGTTTATCATGAGGGACTGATTTGAGTGGTCCACTGTTACCCCCCTCCCCAGAGGTGATTTCATCCTGCTTGCCTTTGAACCTCCCACCATGCTTCCTAGTTCCCTCCGTAGCTTCTGGGCTTACCTCCAGCATTCGGATGAGGAAGGAGTCAATGAAGTCCCTTGGGGAATTGGGATCCAGCGTGCGCTGATTGTGTTCCACTTTCTTGGTGATGAAGTCCTCCAGCCCCTGCAGCTCCTTAAAGGCCTGTTGCTGGGGCCCTGGCAGGTGTTTCATCACTGAAGAGAACATCTCATAGAGCTGAGAGGGTGGAAAAGGGAGGAAAACTGAGGAGGCTGCATAAAATCCAACAGAGGTGGCGTCTGTCTTCAGGCAAGGGACTTTTCTGTCACCTGTCCTGGAGTTCAGGTAACCAGGTGGAGCAAGGTGGCAACACAGTTTTCTCATAGTTTAAGTGTGAGGGCTATTGTCCAAGATTTTAAGTGAGATGGATTTGGTCACATATGTGGATTTGGGGTTCTTGAGTATGACTGTGTTGGATGGCACTCAGTTGTTGGTTGGAAGTTACAGTTGTAGATGTTTAGGTATTTGGGCGACTTTAGCTGGAGGGAGCTGTTCATATGCCAGCAGGATTTGGATTGGTGAAGGGTAACAGGTTTTCCAGTATTAAACCAGTCCTGGATAGTCACAGTAGCTGAACTGTGCACTCAACCTAGGTGTCTAAAAACAAGGTGAGGAAAGAGGACATGTCTGGAAGCTTTCCAGCATCATTTGGAGCAGTGACAGGAACTCTTTGTCCATATATATATATATATCTCACTCTGAATTATTTTTCAGCCATTAAAAACAATGTTATGGAATTTCCAGGAAAGCAGGTACAACTGGAGATCATCACATCAAACAAATCTAACCAGTATCAGTGAACTTGTGTATGTGTTCCTTCAATCCGTGGTACTGATATCAAATTGGTATTGATGTCAAATCACGTGTGTACGTATGTATGCATATATGTATGTACATGTATATCAGCTGGAAGCGTAGGTAAAACGGTCTCAGGAACACACAGCACTAACAGAGGAGGAGGTGTAGAAAAGGGAAGGTAGGCGTATGGGGATGAATAGGCTCAATACACAATATATGCTTGTCTAAGTTTAAAAAAAAACTTTCTAGTTTAAGTAGTGCTGATCTTCACATGTTCACCTGCTCTTTTGCTCAAACAGCCTCACAGGTGGCCCTACTTAGGTATGTATGAGCTGTGTTGGAAGACCCTTACTTGGGCATTTGGGGGGTACTCTGTGTAGAAATTTTGTTCAGACCGGCAGACGTTTGGGTAGTTCCGCGGCTGAGTAAGGGATACTCATCTGTATACTCCAGTGGGCTAGCTCTGGATATCTTTGCAGATGGCACATGATTTGAGTGAGCTGGATTCTGCAGCACCAGATGCTTAGGAACTGAAGAAGGGTGGGGTATCTTGTGTTGGAGATTAAAATGAATTGTGATGGTAATGTGTGCCCAGCTGAAAGA
>NW_021604904.1:0-16200 GCF_004785775.1 Grammomys surdaster | reverse complement strand
AGAGAGAGAGAGAGAGAGAGAGAGAGAGAGAGAGAGCAAGAGAGCAAGAGAGAGAGGTGGGGAGGGGAAGGGAAAGGGGAGGGACAGAAGGGGGAAGAGAGGAGAGGTGGAGTTGGAGTTGGAGGGCCAGGGGTAGTTTGAGGGTACCTGCTGGAAGTTGTTTGGGAGTGAGCTGGCAGCCGAAGCAGGGGGCATGGTAGGACAAAGTTAAAACAGGTTACCTGCCCCGTGGAGGTAGCTGTGAACTGGAAGCTTCCCAGCATCATTCGAAGAAGTGATAAGAACTCTTTGTCCTCATAGTCGAAGCGGTCCCCGAAGACGATTGAGCTAATGACATTGGAGACTGATCGGCTCAGATAGAAGGTGGGGTCAATCAGAGCACCTGTGGGGCGGGGGGAGGAGGGGAGAAAGGAGAGGGAGACATTGGAACTAGGCAAAAAGCACTGCCTGGGTGTTAGCATCAGATACTTTGAATCAGAGAATTCAAAAAGGGCACTGGCTGCAGCACTGAGCCAAAAACCCGGACACTAGATCCCACAGCGGGGACCGGCACGCTCTTGCCTAGCCTAGTTTCTATCCTGGGACATGGTGCTGCTTTGCCTAGGGTGTCTATCCCTTGGTAGGTTCTGAGAACTTGCGGTGCTCCGCTTACCGTTCGTCTTCCGAAATGACTCGATGAGAAAGCCCGCCTCCTCTTGGATGCGCTCCTCGATGCCACGCTTGCCCACACCGAAGTCTCGCAGCGTGGCGATGGAGAAGCGCCTTAGCTGTTTGGCTCGCTCCCCGCTGCTGAAGGCTACGCCTGGGAAAGTGAGTAAGAAGCCGGGAGAAGTCAGAGAAGAGGGGCGTGGCTGGCCACTGACCCACCCTTCGCTGTCCCCCTAATAGGAGGGCAAGAAGGAGACAGATGCACACAGATCGTTAGAAATACAAATACAAATGCAAAACACAAGACCGCACCGCGAAGCTACAGATAAGAGAGCGAGTTACGGGACAGTAAGAAGAGGGAGACAGAGGCTGAAAATGATGGCGTGGGTGCGGAGAAGCTTCAGATCTTGTTAGAGGCGCAGGATTCTGACAGAGGAATCTCAGGGAGAAAGAGGAGGCATGGGTGGAGGTCGGGGAATCAGGAAACACTGGCAGAGAGATGAGTCTGAGACCAGACACAGTGGGTGGCAAGGATGTAGGGAGAAGATAGCCTGGAGGAGTGGAAGAGTCAGAGAGAAGGATGGGGAAACCCATGCCCGCAAATGTCCTCTGCTACCTCCCCCCCCTCCCCGTCCCTCTCACCATAGCCTTTGAAAAGCCAATCGAAGGTAGCCTGCTCGCCCCGCCCACTGAATTCCTCAGCTTGGTCCACCAGAGCCTCCTTGACTGCCTCCTGTCCACACAGCACCACAATTCGGCGAGGTCCCAGGTGGATGGTGAATACAGGACCGTAACGTTGGCTGAGCTGATGGAGGTGGAAGATGAGAGATGTTAGAAGGACAGTTCATACTTTGATATCCGGTCTGGGATTCATTTCTCTAGAGTTCTATCGGCTGTCAGACCGGGTGTCCCCAAGATGAGATCGCACAGGCCTAGAAAATGGTTACTGATTTATTCACAATTCCCCTGGCCTAAAATTACACTCCCACCTGGTCAATGCCCTACCACAAAGCCTCAACCCAAATTGGGCATCCCTCCGTGCCCTCCTTCAACCCATCTCCATGCCCGGTGGCACCTTCATGAGAGAGCTGTACATCTGTTCCGTGTTCAGCTGAAGGTAGTTGCCGATGAAGGGCAGTGGTGTGGGTCCGGGAGGCATCTTTCCTGAGAGCTTCCTCTGCTTCCAGACAGACATCAAGACCAGGACACTGAGGAAGGCTACTATAGCCACGAGGAGGAGTCCCGAGGCCAGCATAGTGGCGGTGGGGTTGACAGACAGACAGCGATGGCTAAATTAGCTTGCTTTTATATACCCAGAGACAGAAGACTTGCCTTTGCTATTGATTATGCAACTGTCTCATTTCACCTCCAGACTACCCCCTGTTGTGTACCAAGTTTGGGACACAGCCAACACTCAAGGAGGAGGAGGGCCCCATGAAAGATTAACAGGGAGTAGACCGAATATGTGGTATCTAAGGAGGAAGTGCTCCAGAGATATGTGTTACAGAGGACAGTAAAAACAAGGCAGAACTGGATCCTTCATAACGTGTTTATTAGATATCCTTCCTCTGAGAAGGGGCACAGATGTTAGGGACAGTAGGGTCTTAGGAGAGAAAAACCCTATAAGTTGTTTGTTTGAGATAGGACGAAGAGCTACGAAGTTGAAAGACCACTTTTCTTTCTTGTTTGAGACAGGCTTTCACCATGCAGTCCTGGCTAGCCCGGAGCTCCATACGTAGACCACAGGGATCCACCTATGTCTGTCCTGAGTGCTGAATTATAGGCCTACACTACCACACCTGACCCCTGGGAGTCTTTCTATGAAGAGGGTCCTGAAGTTAAGGAATTGAGGAGTAGAGACTCCAGGGCTATGGGTTGTGGATCTTGAGACAAGAATGGCTGTGGATGGAGAGTGCCTGGGAGCGACACAGCTAAACTGCACAAGGATCTTGGAGTTAGCCCCTGTGCCGAGGTGTGGGTGTTTTGGTTTTGGTCCTGTGCTATCTCTTAACACTCAGAACCCCGGGGAAGTCTCTGAGTCTAGGATGGATCGCTGGAACACAGGATCTGAGAAAGGCAGGGAAGGCCAGAGCCATATTTCACTGGAACTTGGCACAGTACCAGAGACAACATCTGAGGGTCTGTCTAAGCCTTGAGAAATGACAATAACAACTCCAATATAGTAGAAAAGTTCTAATTTACAAAAGCCCCACTGGATTCCTATCTGGATCCGTAGGAAAGGCTACCAGGGTCACTGGCTCATTGCTGCTGTTGTTTACAAATGCTCTTTTGTGAATGCACTGAGAACAAAACACAGGGGTGGCGTCGGGGGCACATACATGGAAAACCCAAAAGCCAGAGGCATTAATGTCTACCCTTGCCCACCTTTTAGCTTTCCCTGTGTAGACTTCTTTCCCACCAGTGGGAAGAGAGGACTGGGGGAGTAAAGGTCATATTTGGGTGTGTGTGTTAAGTGTGTTGATGCCTGGATGCTATCAGTAGGCTGAGGTGGAGATTTAGATGAGCATCCAGCCCGGGAAACAGAAGACCCTGGGATGCTAAGGGTGGCCGTGGAGAAGGGAAGAGTGAGTAACCCTACTGTTCTCCCACATTGAAATTCTTCGTTAATAATCCAGACAGTTTGGATGAACCTGTAGCTCAGGAAGACTATGTGTAGCTCATCTGTGGAATCTTAGTCATTATGGAGTTGGCACATCACCAGCCTCATTGAGATGACCGAGGTCATGAAGGAGTTGGGATTGATTCTCTCTCCTCACCATTACCTAGCTCAGATCATCCTGGGAGACACCTGGGACTAAGCTCAGCAGCAGGATGGACTCCATGAACGGAGGAGGATGGGGCTAGCATTGAGATAGCCCCCAGGCAAGTGCTAAGGTGAAAAAGAAGCGAGTCTACTAACATCCTTTTGGTGTCAAGCTCCATGCTAACTTCTTTCTTTTCCATGCTGCTCCTTCTCGAAAGAGGAACCTTTCGAGGGGAGGCAGGTGGTCACTGGAATAGCCTGAATGAAGGCGTAAGTGTGGCAGCACATGGGGTCTGGATTTGGTTCTAGCAGGTTCTGACAATACCACGAGGTGCTTGCTGAGACTGGCCTCCTTGAGACTCTGGGAGGGGCCTCAGGTGGACATTGGCAAGCTTTGATGGATGGACCCATCCCATGGTGGGGCCCCATGCTTTAGACAGGTGTAGATGGGTGAGGTCGCAGCTCATGGCTGGCATTTTGCTCATCTTGTTTTAGGCTGTTGGACTCTGAGATGGGTTAGGGAGGAAACACATGGCAGAGAAGAAAGCAGAGAGAAAGGTTGTTTGTTGATTTTGGAGGAGGAAGAGGTGGGGGGAATGGGATTAGTCTAGGCTTGGCAGGTATCAATCTCTCTTTAGTGCCAGCCTGCACCTGCATTATCCCTGGGCACAAACCTCTCCTCTCCCCTTGTTCCCACCTGAATAGGAGGAAGGGAGTAATCTAGAGACTCTCTTTCTTGGTGAAGGGGGCACCCAGAAGGACCCTGAGTGGTCAGGCAGGTTCTCATGGTCTGCACAGGGGCCAGGAATGGGAACCGAGCTTGGAGAGCTACAGCGAGATCAAGTTTATTTGTCCTTCTTGTTTTTTTTTTTTTCAGGCACATGAATGTCAGAGCAGAAACTGAGGTCACGTGGGAGAGACACAGGCACACAAATGAAGGATCAGTCCCTGCAGTCACCTGGTAGGCACATGTGAGAGCAGCAGCAAACATCTCAGGCAGGCCTTCCAGAGTGAGTGAGTGGTGGCCTTGGAAAATCTCCCTTTGATGACTCCAGTCTCCCTTTCTGGTTTTGTGATTAAGAGCAGGGTTGCAGCATATAATGGAACCCTTACCTGGACAGACACCAACCCCTGGGCAATCGAATCAGTCTCCCTGAGATCTTCTCTGCTGTGTGTCCTTGAAGAGCCAGCTTCATTGACAAACTGAACTTTATGGGCCCAAGGACTGAGTGCATCTTCCTCTTGGTAGTAATGGTTGAGTTAATGTGTAAAGTCAATAAATGGCTGTTTTATTCACTTGTTACTACCACATCTTATTGCTCGATAAGAAGAAAGAATGTGGACTGATGCTCCTCCAAACTTCAATCTGCCTTTGGGAACCTCTGGTTTTTATTGTAACATAGAATGTCATAGATGAGCACTGGGTAAGACCACTCATACTCCCAGGATCAGTAAGGAGACAATTTCCTGTTCAGTTCAAGATTGATCTTGCTATGTCCTGCTGCCAAAACTGGTGATGTCTTTGGTAATAAGGTCCTGACATTTAGTTATGGTGGGGAAGCAAGGCAGGTCTCATTTTGAATGCCTCCAGGACCATCCTAGAGAAGATGGTGTCTGAGAAGCCTCCCTCCCCAACGATTTACCAAAGCCAAGCATCAGTGCTCCTCCCCCGACCACACACCCCGGAGCTGTTAATAGGAAGTTTATCCTGGAGGCTTGGTGCTCTATTGGGCAATTCCTGAGCAAGCATGGATCAGCGTTAGATGTTCAGATGGCTCTGGATGGAGCTAAAGCCTGCACAGGACCTTGTCTGCTGTCTACCTCCCTCACTGTAGACTATCCAGTCATGTTTGCTTTCTCCTTCCCAGCGAGCCACTGTTGTCCCTGAATCCTCCATGCTTGTGACTGACTATCTTCCTGTTGTTATCATTTTGATTAGTAGGTTATGGCAGGTGCCTCTGCCTCACATAGCTTTGTCTGCAGAATCTTCTGTGTGTCATTCTGGGTACGCATGTGGGTCTCTGTTGGAGTTCATGATGCAACTTTTCTGTATTATTTATCTTTCTTTAACCGTGCTAAAACGCCATAATGAAAACAACAGATGGAAGAGTTTACCTGGGCTTACTGTTCCTGCGGAAGGATAGTTCCTCGTCGCAATAGGGAAGAATGGTACTAGCGGCGGGCGTGGTGGGGGGCAGCAGCAGGAAGCTAAGAGCTCACCTCTTGAATCCCAAACACAAAGCAGAGAGAACAAACTGGGAGTGGTGTGTGGTCTTTTAATCTCAAATCCAAGTCTCAGTGACACACTACCTCCACATAAACCTCCACAAACGGTGCCACCAAGGGGAGGCTAAATGTTCAACTGCCTGAGACTATGGAGGACGTTTCTCATTCAAACCAGTACAAAACGCCCAAGCTGATTGATTGATTTGTGTTTGTACAAGTCTTAGTTAGACTTGTCTGGAGGCATAAGTCAGTGAATATATAGTTTGCCTACATCATCACATCTCTCTCTCTCTCTCTCTCTCTCTCTCTCTCTCTCTCTGTCCCTTCTCCCCTCCTCCTCTCCCTCCATTCCTTAACTCCTCCCTGTGTGTATATGTGTGTGCGAGTGTGTCTATGCTCATCAGATTCTGCATGTAAACTTAAGTACACACGTACACACACGCTTTAGGATATGCTCCACTGTGGCGTGTCTACCATGTGTATGTCGTGTTCAGTGTGGTGCTTAACTCCATATTTACATTTGTGTGAATGAATGTGTGCTCAAGTAAGTGACTGCTTATCACTAAGGGGATACTTTTGTGTCTATTATGGCTATGTTTGCAGGCTCATGAAGCCATATCATGTAAAGGTGAACATTTGGTACTTGTACACCCTTGTTTGTGTGGATCGGTTTCATTTCTGTTCTTCAATAAACAAATAACACCCTGCCGCTCTTTCGGAGGACCCAGGTTCAATTCCCAGTACCCACAGGGCAGCTCACAACAGTCTGCAACTCCAGTTCCAGGAGTTCTGACACCCTCACACATACATGCAGGCAGAACGCTAACACACACGAAATAAAAAATAAATGAATTCTAAAAAGACAGTGGCATCTGAGCAGTGGGGGCATGTCTGCTGCAGGCATTTACATGATAATGGAAGGTCCAGGGTGGTAGGGATGGAGGCTGGCTGGAGGAAGCCATAGAAGGAGCAACTAATTGTTACTTGGTTACATGCTGGCTGTGTGAGTGGTATATGGGGGTGTCCTTTACTTATTTGAAGGAGCTGATCTGGATCAGATTCGAGGCAGGAAATGAGGGGGTTAGCTTTGGAAATCCTGGCAAACCAGGCCAAGGCACTGGTAGGGATCTCTCAGGTCTAGAAGCAGAGCAAACCCAGATTAAAAAAAAAAACCGAGTCTTTGATCATCCTGTTATTCTTTCTTATTACTTGTAATAATTTACCACTTAGGACTAAGGAGTGGGGAAGCTTTCCCAGAAGTGCTCTGTGTGAAACGATTCTTGTAGATTGAGTTCTCCAGGGCAATGGAGACAGGAAGTGCAGGTGGAAATACACAAGCCAGGTCTCAGATTCAGGAGATAATGAAAGAGAAGGGACATTGACAGCTGCTCCCCTCCCCCCATGCACTTCTAACCTCATCTGTTAACTTCCTGTCTTCTCTTCCTGTGATTCCCAAACTCTCAGGACAACAATGGCTTTCCCCAAATGTACCTGAAACCTATAATCTGGTACAAAGTGGACCTTTCCTTTGTATAGTCTTCTTCTTCTTCCTCTCCTCCTTCTTCTTCTCCTCCTCCTCCTCCTCCTCCTCCTCCTCCTCCTCCTCCTCCTCTACCTCCTCCACCTCTTCCACCTCTTCCCCCTCCCCCTTCCCCTTCCCCTTCCCCTTCTCCTTCTCCTTCTTCTTTGTGTGTGTGTTTGTGTGTGTGTATGTGTACACATACAGAGGACAGTGGTCAATGTATTTTTCAGTTGTTCTCCATGTTTTTTTAGGACATGGGTTCTAGGTGAACCAGAGCTCACCGATTTGGCTAGGCAGTGTGGCTAATGAGGCTCTGGGATCCTCCCAAACCCATGGCTCGCTACCCCCAGCACTGAGAGATGAATAGAGTAACACAGATTCTAGTGTGTGCCACCAGGCCTGGCTTTTGATGTAGGTGCAGGGATTCCCCATGCTTGTACAACATGTACTTTACCTACTGGGCCGATTCCTCAGCCTCTCTCTTTTTGTTTTAAATTGAGATGAAATAACATATAACTAAACATTTGTAGAGAAAAGTTCAGTGCCGTTTTATGCATTCACAGTGTTATGCAACTGCCAGCTCTATCAAATATCAAAACATTTCCCAATGAAAACCTTAAGTAACCTAAGGCAGAGGAGACTTACTTTGGGGTCTACATTAATGGGAGTTTTGTCTGGAACTGGCCTCTGTGTCCTAAGTTCTATGCCTGTGTAGAACTATTCCTGTCTGTCTGCTGTCTGAGGTTTGGTTTTTTTTTTTTTTAATGAAGCATCAGAAAATTGTCCCTAAACACCTATGATTCTTAAACTCATACCCCATTGCTATAAACCCTAATCAAAACTCCCCAGAATCAAACAAGAACAAGCAAAAGATAGCTGATAAGAGAGATATTTGACCTGTATCACCTTTGTGTTCTTTGGTTCATTAGCCAATCATGAGCTGCTCAGCCAGGGTCCACTACCCTCCACACCCCAGGTAGCCAGGTGGTGAGTGAGCCCAGAGAACAAAAGACTGCAGACAGGGAAGGAGAAGGTTTATATCTTAAATTTCATAGTTGTGACAAGGATTAGAGAAGGGTTTGGGGAGTGTTAGCTGAAACAGTGTGAAAGGGAAAACCAGAGAAGGGATAAAAAATCAAGCTCCTGCTCTGTCTGGTTGTTTACTCTAGGCCACCAGGAGTGCTCCCCACCCAGAAAACAACAGGCCCCTGGAGCACTCCTCACCGGGAAAACAGCAGGCACGGGGTGGGCTGCATGTGGAGACAGCTTTGACGGATGCACAGAATGGAACCAGCCTGGAAGAAGAACGGATTTTTATTTATTTCCTTTACAACCCCACTTTTGTTTAAAAGTATAATCTACCTATATGCATGTCCCTATGTGGCAGACGACAAACTGTTAGCAAGAAAGCCTTCGGTGCAGAGAGATAGGTCTTATTTAGTGAAATTGTTTCTGCATTTTTATCAGCTTCCTGTAAGGAATATGTAGCATACTGGGGAAGACGCAGGAAATTATTATTAAAAAAAAAAGACCTCATTTTTGTCAAAGAAACCAAGTCCAAAGTGTGTACATTTCTCCTTTATCGTCAAAAGGAAGGAGGCTGTGTCCTTATTTGGTTCTGTGAGTTCAGAATGCTGCTGAGTCCCCTTGTTCTTCATTTGTTTCCTTCTTCTTTTGAGCTGGCTGTTAAACCTTGACACCTTTTATCTGAGGACTGCCTAAATGGTTTTCCATGATTCTCCATCAGCTGGAGGGGACTCTCCACCTGCTTTGGCAGGCCCTGTTTCTGCTTTGATTTTTTGACCTCTTCAGCTCTCAGGTCTCCCCCACCTCCATTTTTCTCTTATTTTCAGATTATAATGTAATTATGTCATTTCCTATTTCCTTTCCTCCATTCAAACACACCCATATGCTCCAGTGCGCTGCTTTTTTTCAAATTCACGTCCTCATTTTAAATATATATATGCATATATATGTGCTTGTATGTATATATACATGTATCACCACTTGTCCCGTTCATCTTTGTCACTCTGGCCAACACCTTTCCCGGGAGCTAAGACTCTACTGTAGCAAACCCACTCCTTGAAGTAGGACTGGAAAGTACCCATGGTGCCAAGACTCTTGATGTCGTGTGTGTATGTGTGTGTGTGTGTGTATGTGTGTGTGTGTGTGTGTGAGAATGTATATGAGTGTTCTATCTGCATGAATACCTGCATGCCAGAAGACAGCATCAGATCACACTATAGATGGTTACGAGCCACCATGGGAATTGAACTCAGGACCTATGGAAGAGTAGTCAGTGCTCTTAACTGCTGAGCCATTATCTCCAGTCCCATGTCTTGTGTTTTTAAAATGATATTTGCCACATTTTTAACGTTAAGACTCAAAATTAGTATAATTATCATACATCATAAAGGTTGTATTATAGTACTTTTATATACACTTTGTTTTGGCTGCCTCTCTGTTGTTGTTCTCCATCCCTTATGCCCCACCCACTCCCGTGGTCCTCTTCTTCGTCAATGTCACATGCATTCTACTATCTCTCCTCACTTAGGACCTTTTAAAAGCTGACAACAACTGGATATATTTAAGTGTACAACACAATATTTTGATATGTTATATATTGTAGAATGGCAAAATCGGGGTAATTAGAATATGTATTGTGTCACATAGGATTTTGTGTGAGAATACTCAGAATCTCTTAGTAGTAACCTAGAATATGATATCCTCCTTATTAACCAGGCCTTCGTGCTGTACAATAGATCTGTCTATTTTTCCTGCTTAACTGATATTCTGATCTGTTGACAAATACCTCTTCTTTCCCTGCCTCTGTCATCCTGATTTTTTTCCTCCTTTAAGGTCAGCTTTCTAAGTCTCCCCATGTATGTGAGATCACCTGATGTTTGTCTCTTGAGCATAATTTTAAAAATGAGAATGCAGATGTTGCAAATACTCTAAGGGTACTTCCATAGCTGGCAGTGGTTGAACACATTCCTATTGAATCAAATGAACGATAACTACACACTATGTTGGCTAAATTTTCTAGTAAACAGAAAAGGCAGATAGTGGAAGACTTGGTTGAAGAGATTTCCCCATTTTTGCTTTTTGTTGGTTTTGCCCTAAGGGCAGGCCACAAGTGGGACCTCCTGGGATGGCAGAAACCCAGATGGAAACTTTGTTTTTTTTCTCAGATTTTTAGATCCAGGCAACAGAATGCATTGTAATTGATTACAGTCCCTGATTACAGTGGAGGTTGAAACTCTAAAAAGAAAGAGTGAGAGAAAATGAGACATGACCAAATCCTATGTATAAATTTTGCCCACATTTCTAACTGACTGTTTAGGTACTAATGAACCGAAAAACTTACAGCTAAAAGCACTGAGGCTGAGTTTCAGTGCTAAGGGTTCTGGGTTAGCTATTTTAACTGCTTTGAAAACAAAAAGAGAGGACACAATATTCTCCAATAGAACATAACAGAATCTCTAGAGTTTTTACAGGTTGAAAATCCAAGCTTAGGAGGTATATGAAGATATGAAGAAGTATAACTCATCCCCAAAAGAAATGACAACTGGTGGAGGTTGGCTCCCTGATGCCTTTGATGATGGGATTTAGCTGTTAGAGCTTCAAACTTATTACTTAAGCAGACGTAGGGGTTACCTTGTTATGATTCATATAACATGTACAGTGATTTATCAGAGTAGTTAAGTGGTGTTTAAGGTGATACACACAGTGCCTTTTAATTTTATTTTATGTGTATGAGTGTTCGGTCAGCATGTACAACGGTGTACTATGTTCATGGCTGACCCTTTAGAGGCTAGAACAGGGGATCAGATCCTTGAGACTGGAGTTACAGACGGTTATAGGCCACTACATGTATGATGGGAATGGAATGTGAATCCCCTGGAAGAGCAATCAGTGCTCTTAACCACTAATCTGTCTCTCCGGTCCCTGATTTAATTTTGACACCTTTTTAAGGGGTAAAATTATTTCTAGTTTATAAGTGAAGAAACTGAGCTCATCAACTCAGAGAATTACCCAGTCAAGGTTAGAGTCTGGGTTTCTCTGCATCAGTAGGTTCCTCCACCACGGCATCTAGCATTGAGCTGAAAATACTAAATGAACAAGAACAGGCTTAAGGAAAATTGGTTCTCACAATGCTCAACTTGAAAAGATAAACCTGCTTCATTTTAATCATTAAATAAGGACAGGTGGTGTCAGATTTTCTCTGGGAGTTTGGCTCTGCTTTTGGCATCACTGATATCATTGGTTTTCCACCTGATTTGAGACTTCAACAGTTCCTAATCCATGGTTTCAATGAGTCAGTCCTCAGCCATAGTTTCAACTCTGAGCCAGCCTCTGTTCAAAGGCAAGCTAGAGACCGGGGCCTTAAGTTCTGGGAAAAAGCACAACACTTAATTGGCACACCCTGTAATTCAGGGATTAGTTAGGAGTTTTGTCTTTACCTGTCTTTACATCTTTTTCTGCTAAGTCCAAGAAGGTGAAGAGAAAGATGTGTGTGTGTGGGGAGAGAGAAAGAGAGAGAGAGAGAGAGAGAGAGAGAGAGAGAGAGAGAGAGAGAGAATGAATATGAATTTATCTGGGGATGTAGCTCATTACTGGAGTCTTCACCTGTGATGCTGATGCTGTGGGTTTAGTTTCCAGTAAGCATACAGACACACAGACACACACACACAGACACACACACACAGACACACACACACACACACACACACACACACAGTTTTAAGACTTATGAGGAACCCAGGGGTCATGGTGCATGCTTGTAATCCCAGCACTTTGGAGGTAGAGACAGAAGGAACTAAATAGAGTTTGAAGCCAGCCTGGACCACATGTGAACCTGTTTCAGTGTCCCACCCTTTACAAAAAGAGACCAATAAGGACTAATATCCTTATCTATAAACCAAAATAATCAAGAACTTAAAAAAAAAAAAAAAAGAGGGCAAAGACGTCGAAAAGGTACCGGACACTGTAACACTTAGCCATAATCCCAGCCCTGGGGAGACTGAGGCCACAGGATTGTGAGTTCCATTCAAAACTGAGCTACAAGGCAAGGCCATTCCAAATAAACAACTGAGCAAATGATACAGTTCATAGAAGTTTGCATGTATCTAAAACCCAAGTGTTGAAACTCATTACACAATGCTAACAGGTGGCAGTTTGTTCTAGAAATCAATGTAGAGTTCTTGGAAAACCCCTAACAACAGAGCCCAGGACTGACCTAGGTATTTTAGTCCTGGGCGTAGACCTAAAGGACTTCAAGTCCCACAAGAGAGAAACCTGTACATCCGTGTTCATTGCTGTTTTATTTATTTACAATAGCTAGAGAGCTAGGAAACCAGTCTAGGGATCCATCAACCGATGGATGGATAATGAAAACATGGTATGTACACACAAGGGCTTCTGTTCAGTGCTAAAGAAAAATAAAAGTATCAGCATTTCAGGAAAGTGGATGGAGTTAGAATGTATTATATTTAGTGGAATAACTCAAGCACCACATATTTTCTCTCACATAGGAGCCAGTTTAAAATTTCAGATTCATGTGTTTCAGTTGGAGTGATTGTCAGGAAGATGCCAGGAGTCAAGAAAAGATCAATTTGGGGTGTGTGTGTGTTAAAATGGCCTTGAAGGGAATAATAAAACACATGTGATTGGAAAGATTGGTGGACACGAGGAACAGAAAGGCTTTAACAGGTTGGGGTGAAGACCTGGGGAGGGTGAGGATGGGGGTTGGGGAGGGTCAACAAAAATTAGGGCTTTGTGAACAAGTCATATAGAAACTAGTACCATATAAGTTAAAAATGATACAATTTAAAAGAAAAAAGAGAGTTTGAGTGAAGGTACCCTGGATGGGTAGATGACAGTGTTTCCATGAGCCATTGGTTGGTGAATGAAATCATTGGCATAGAACACTCCCATTTGTTGGCTTCTGGAACCCCCAAACAATATAGATATTGCCACTGTTCTCGGTTGTCCATCAGCACTAGATGGTAAGACTCTGTGCCGAAGAAGCCTCGTATTGTGATACATAGAAAAATGAATTTGGAGGGACAGAAACTGAAGGAGGGGCCGTCTGAAGACCATTCCACCTGAGTATCCATCCCATGTGCAGTCACCAAAGGTAGATGCTGATGTGGAAGTCAGGAAGTGCATGCTGATAAGAGCCTGATATGGATGTCTCCTCAGAGGTCTTCAAGAGTCTGACATATTCAGAGGCAGATGCTCACAACTAGCCATTGAACTGATCATGGGGTTCTCAATGGAGGAGTTAGAGTGAAGACTGAAGGAGCTGAAAGGGTTTGCGGCACCATGAGAAGAGCAACAATACCAACCAACCACAGCTCCCAGGGTCTAAACCACCAGCCTGGGAGCACTTAGGGAGGGATCCAGGGCTTCAGCTGAATATGTAAGAGTGGAGGGCCCTGCTGGGCATAGGTGGAAGAAGAGATCCTTGACCTCATGAAGGCTGGACGCCCCAGGGGGTGGGAATTTTGAGAGTGGGGAAGTGGGAGTTGGGGGGGAGGTAGGTGTTACATCCACAGAGAAGAAGGAGGAGGGGTGAGGGGATAGGGGGTTCCTGGGTGGGTGGGGGATGGGGTAAGGGGACAACATATGAAATGTAAATAAAACATCCAATAAAAAATTAAAAAAAAATAAAATATAAACTTTAGATATTAAAAAAAAAAGAAAAATGAATTTGGAGCCAACGTGGGTGTTTTGTTCCTGGTGGGTAGTTTTCACCATGCCAGAAGGTGCTGTGCATGCTGCCGGGGTAGAGAAGTCACCAGTGTCTCACCCTGCTGTGGACCCTGTGTGCTACAATAGTGATCTGCCAGTCAGGTTGAACCTAGTGGTATAACAGTGACATGTGTGTTATGGTAGTAACTACCATTTTTTGATTCAATTTGAGGCTCACTTCATAGCTAGTACTGTAAACCTGGTCAAAACCCCAAGATTCAGAAGGTTATGGGCCCCAGGAAAATACTGTTTGCCTTGCTAAGTGCAATCAGACTTCCTTCTGAGTATCTGTGTGTATACCCATAGT
This sequence comes from Grammomys surdaster, assembly GCF_004785775.1. Lineage (NCBI taxonomy): Eukaryota > Metazoa > Chordata > Mammalia > Rodentia > Muridae > Grammomys > Grammomys surdaster. The sequence continues at coordinate 1,977 of NW_021604904.1, read as the reverse complement.
TCAGTCCTGCTATCAGTCTCAGTCTGACAAATGTCCTTTTCTCCCACGGTCAGAAGTTAATGCCAAGATCGGAAATTTCTCAAAAGTGTTGAGGATGAATGACTGTCGAGTATTCAAACCTGGTACCTGGTGGGAAAATTATATCCCTGCATCCCCAAAGGCTCATGGAACCTGTGGATGAGGGGATGGTACAAATGTAAGAGTCAGATGATGGGGGGAATGCTGTGTAATGCTTTCTTCTGGACATGGTACTGCCGATGCACTCACAAACCCTCTGAGTTGATACTATCTAGCTGCACAAGATGGAGCCTGCCAACATCCCAGAGCCCATGGGGGAGGGGCATATGTGGCTCCACTCCCAGCTGAAGGCCTATGGGTAGTGAGTGGCTACTGGGAGAGGAGAAGCCATTTTTCCTGAGGGGTGTGGCCACTTTACATTATCCAATAAGTAACTCTAAATCGTGTGCATGCAGGTAACGCTACTTAATCCACTATTAGTGTTTTATTTATTTATTTTTTATTTTTTTTTATTTTTTTAAGGGGCACGAGAAAGGGGGAATTTAGAAGGGTTGGGAAGATGGAACATTCCAGAGAGAGTGAGCGGGAACAATGGGGAGGAACGGAAGTCAGTATCATTAAAGTACATTCGATGTGTGCATAAAATTACTGAAGATAAAAACATTTTAAAACGTTTGTTTTTCGGCTTGTATTTCAGTGCAGTAAATTTGCTGTATGTATCCTATGCCTTACTAATCTTTTTTGTTCATTCAAGACCTGTCTAGTTTTATATACATCAAAAATATTAATTCCTGCTATGTTTCAAGCATCTTTAAAGTTCTCTCATAATACTTTGTCTAGTCTTCAGCTCTTATGTGTGCTCCAAACTTCCTTTATAGCTCATGATTTGATCAGAGCCAATTTAAAAATTCCCAGTCAGAATGAGGCACACATGACATCGTGCAGTAGTTTCCATTGAATCAAAACATTGTCCCTCCATGGAGAGATTTTGCTTGTTTTATTCACTGATGGACACACCCTGTGCATTTGACAAATGCTGACGGAGTTCGTGAGCTATGTGAGGGAGAGTTTCATCAACACTGAACAAGCCTATAGAACTGTGGAGAGAGGACCACAGACTCTGGGAATAACCGAGGTATATTTCAAACAGGATGCAGGGTGTGCCATCAGGAGAGCAAGTTTAGCAGGGAGTGATGACAGTGAAGATGAGCACTGAGCCAGCTAAGATGCCTGGTACCACATGGGGTGACCAAACCAGTGGGGGAGCCCTGTGTGAGACAGGCAATTGCTATTAGTAACAAGTAGTCAGAAAGCCCATTTCAACTTTTGTCTTACACTTCACCTCGAGGTAGAAGACAGCCTTGGAAGCTAAAGAAAGAAAAGACAGGTCAGCACCCATGGAAGCTCCTGTGTCTCCTCTATAATGACCCTCCACCTTCCCTTCTGTGCTAAAAAAAATTCTGCCTATGATAAACTTCTGTTTGTGGGGGCAGTTTTTTTTGTTTTTTATTTTGTTTTTGTTTTTGTTTTTGTTTTTTTTTTTTTTTTTTTTTTTTTTTTGGTTTTTCGAGACAGGGTTTCTCTGTGTAGTTCTGGCTGTCCTGGAACTCACTCTGTAGACCAGGCTGGCCTCGAACTCAGTAATCCGCCTGCCTCTGCCTCCCAAGTGCTGGGATGAAAGGCGTGCGCCACCACCGCCCAGCATGTGGGGGCAGTTTTAATGTATCATATTATCCAAGTTTAATACAGCCAACCAAAGTCTATGTCACTCTGAGTTGTGATGTAGGGGGTGTAGAAGGACGCTATTCAAGGGCCAGTTTTTGGATTGGTTGTCCCCTGGTCCTAGTGTGCATACTGCTTCCTGGCTCTCAGCTTGAGTGTCTCTGCCCTTGACTATTTCTGACAACAGGAGAGCTGTCAACACGATACTCTGTAAGCTTGCTATGGTCAACACTCTTT
>NW_021604903.1:0-7924 GCF_004785775.1 Grammomys surdaster | reverse complement strand
GGATGCCTACAGAAGCCAGAAGAATAATGTCCTGTTCTGGATGCCCTGGAGATGGAGTTACAAACAGGTGTGAGCCTCCATGTGGGTGCTATGAACTGGGTGTAAGACTTCTGCAAGAGCAACAGGTGCTCTTAACCAATGAGCAGTTTCTCTAACCCAACATGGGTACTTTCTGCTTGTGGTAATGAGCCCATTCCTCATCAGGACACAAGTCTCTGTAGGATTCACATATGCCATACCACACACAGACCACACATATCACACACACACACACACACACACACAGAGCATAGACACATATACATACATATGTAGGCAAAACACATACACACTACATACTCACAACACATACACAAATACACATAAGCATATTTACAACGCATACATACAGAAATACCATATACACACATACAAATACCACAGATCCATATATATCTGCTCATATACATATACACATACATGTACATAATACACATACCACACACACATTCACACCATACACACATATGTACATACACATGCATACAATACGTATGTACAAATATAATACTTGACACATACGCAACCACATACTTCTATATACACACCATACACACTATAGCATAGATACACACATACCCACACATGTGTATACACACATACACTCAATACCACACATACCACCCATATACACCACCCAAATAAAAACACCACATGTATACACATAAACACACACAGCACATACGTATTGTATGGTGTGCTCCTCTGAATGGCAACATTCCCTCCAGAGTGAAACATTTCCTGCAAGAGGAGAGGAGACACTCGGAGCCTGATGAGGTAAACAAAAGGTCACCTATGCCAGAGAACGGAGATTCTTGAGGTCCACCCAACAGAATAAAAGGAATAAATAGTTGCTGGGGTACAGATTCTGCCTCGCTGATTGATTTCTAGACAGAAAGATGTTCCAGCTTTCAGAGATGCCTAGAGAGCACCAAGGAGTGCAGGTTTCAGAGTCGCCACGCACACTGGGGTGGGCTTTCTGGTGACACAGTTGCTTTGGAGTCATTTCTGCTCCTTGAGTAAACCCTCACCAGTATTCCTATTAGCAACCCCAGGGGAAACCTCCTTGGTTTGCCACACTGGACATTGGTACAATGTTACATTGGATATCGTTACTTTAGTCTGTTTTAGGATTCCTTCTTGGAGTGAGTGGAAGTGTGTTTCTTCATGAGTGTGTGTGCCCTGGCTTGCATTTGGCAGTTAGAAGATGCCCTCTGAGAATCTATCCTCTCTGAAGACAGAGAATTTTAAGGACCAAACTTAGGGGTTGCAGGTTTGGTGGCAAGCACTTTTACCTACTGAACCATTTCATTGGCCCAAACTATGGATCCTTTTAAAATTTTATCATTACCATCATCACATTGTCGTGTGTGTGTGTGTGTGTGTGTGTGTGTGTGTGTGTGTGAACTTGTACATGCTTTATATGGGTTCTGGGAATTGAATTCAGGTTGTTAAATTTGCCAGGCAATCATTTTGCCTGACAATCAACCTACCATCTTCTCCTCATTCCCGCTCCCCCCTCCTCTTCCCCACTCCTCCCCCTCTTCCTCCCCACTCCTCTCCCCTCCCTCTCAATCTGTTAATGCACTTTGTGGCATTGCATGTTGTCATTTTTCTTTCCAGAAGTTTCTCTATCATTTTCCTCTTTGTCCCTTTGCTCTGTCTTCCAGGAAGTTAAGCGTCTCTTGTTGCTAACTCCTCCAGCTTGTGACTGCTTTCGAGGGAGAGTTGTACCAGTTGTGAGATGCGTGTGACAGATGTGGTACTCTCTCACACCAAGGGCAATACCAGGTTACTTTGAAGAAAGAGTCCGTAGAAAGCAATATGAGTCAACTTCAATTACTTTGTAAGTAAAATTAGTTTCAAGATGACAAACTCCTCATCCCGTTATTCAAGTTAAAAAGTGACCAAGATAGAGCGTCTGCAGCTCAGAAGGCTAGGGGTGGGTGCTTAGACATCTCCAGGACCTCCAGCCCAGCCTGCGCCACATGAGCAGCTTGTGGGTGACTATCTGTGATTATTGCTTCTGTGTTTCCATCTGCAGCTCTGTCTGGGCATCAGGGTCAGGGTTAGTTAGTCTACTAAGCCATGCTCAGTCTCTGGGCTGAGGCTTTGGTATTGGAGCTTTGTCCCTGTTACTTTCTAGCTGTGTGACTCTGAGATAGTTCCCTAACCTTTCTGTGCTTCATTTTCCTCATTTGTCAGATTAGACTCTCGTCATGGCTTACCTCAGAGGTAAGGGCTTTTATTCAGATCATTTTTTTCCAGGTAGTTTTTTTTAAATTCCTATTTAAAAAGAATTATTATTTATGTGTGGGTCTGTGTACAGATGAGTGCAGTGCTCAAAGAGGCCAGAGGAGGGCGCTGGATCCCCTGGAGTTGGAGTTAAAGGTGGAGGTGAACAGCCCAACTGCTAAGCCATCTCTCTAGTCCCTCTTTCTCTTAAAAAAAACAAAACAAAACAAAACAAAAAACCAGCTGAGCAGTGGTGGCGCACGCCTTTAATCCCAGCACTTGGGAGGCAGAGGCAGACGGAGTTCTGAGTTCGAGGCCAGCCTGGTCTACAGAGTGAGTTCCAGGGCAGCCAGGGCTACACAGAGAAACCCTGTCTCAAAAAACCAAAAACAAGCAAACAAACAAAAAACAAAAACAAAACAAAACAAAAACAAACAAACAAAAAACAAAATACCACCACCCAATGTCTTAATGGGGTGAAATTAATTTGCTATATTAATTTTAAATTTATTTTCTTAGTGTATGTGTGCATCACACATGAAGGTCAGGAGAACGTACAGGAGTCTACTCTCTCTACCATGTGGGCTCTAGGGATAAAATTCAAGTCATCAGGCTTGGTGGCAAACCCCTTTGCCCACCTTTGTCCATATTGCCTGCCCACATCCATTTTTTTTTTAAATAAAGCTTGGGAGGCAATATGTATCGAGCAACACCCCAAATCCTCACGTCTTAGAGGTTCCCAGCACCTGCCAGTCCCTCCTCCTGTACTGAGCCTTTACTCATGGCCTCCAGGATTGTCCTACCCCAAGCACAGAGTCACATTTGTGAGAGATAAGAAAGTGGCACAGATTGTCACTATAGGATTCTGTGAACCCTTCCTAACTAGTGTCAACCACTCCAACTGCGCAAGCTCCTGAGAAACAGGATAGGCAGTCACAATAACAGGACCCTGTGTCAAAGTATTTTTTTTCTAAAGATTAATTTTAATTATGTGTCTATGTGCATGTATGTGTATTTATGTGTATTTATGTGTGCATGTGTGTGTGTGTGTGTGTGTACATTTGAGGGCAGGCACCTTTGGAGGACAAATCACTTGGACTGGAGTTGCAAGTGGTTTGGTGCTGGGAACAGAACATGGCTTTCCTTCCCTCTTCTGCTCTAAACTATTATTTAAAGCAGAGCCTTAAGCAAGAGTGCACTGCTTAGTTCTACAAACATTAAATTCCAGCCAGCAACTGTGGGCGTGGTGGTGCACGGTGAGTCAGGAGGATGGTACGTTTGTGGCCACCCTGGGCTACATACCCTTTCTCCTAAACCGAAGACTGGAGACAATGCAGCCAAGCATGTCTGCCAGCACAAGGCCTCACTGGATGCTATAGACAACATAAAAGCAACTGAGCTGCAGAGAGTAACACAGACAAGCCAGGCTGGAGAGGCTGGCGTTGTCTGAAGGCTTCCCGGGGGCGCTCTGAGTTGAAAGGGTTCCATCCTGGAGCTATTGTCTCCTGGCCACCAGAACTTCCCCTCTGACACGACAAGGAGGCGGAGGAAGCACAAAGAAGTTGGTGACTCAGAGGCCAAGGCAGTGGTCCTAAGGAATGGGACTCCAGGGGTGAGTCAGATGGGCATCTAGAAAAAAAGCAGACGGACCAGATGGCTCAGAGGGTAACGGGACTTGGGGCCAAGAATCCACACGGAATGAGGGAATGGACTCCTTCAAGGTGTCCTTTGATCTGTGCACATAGTGCACTGTGGGATACATGCCCCCCCCCACACAAATGGAATAAAATGTTCAGAAAATCTATACTGTAATATCAGCAAAATCAGAATTTTTTCTTATGATTTTTTGTCCTCTGTGTTGCTTTCTTGTAGTTGTACTCCTGAAACAAGCACAACTTCTAAGTTGTACGCTTATCTGTGTGACCTGGGAGTCTCCAGCAATAAGCTTCAGTCTGCATTAAACACAAACACTGTAAGCAAGTCCCCGCGGGCAGAGGCAGCCCTGTCTGGAGAGTTAGCTTCTTCAGGGTCTTGTCAGCGGAGGAGCAGCCCAGAGAGCCAGTCTTTCCAGAGCTTCAGGTTCCTTCCAAAGCAGTGTGCATTCTTCCTGCTGCCGCCAGGAGGCGCGCATGTCTTCATTTGGTAAGAAAAGTAAAATTCAGGAAACAAAATCACTCACTGCATTAAACAACAACAACAACAACAAATCAGAATGGCTCAGAGGGTAAAGGTATCCTGCTGTGAATCAGGGGACCCAAGTTCCAACTCTGGGACCCACATGGATGGAGAAAACGGATTCCCTTAGGTTATCCACCGATTGCTACATATGGGCTGGAGTATTCATTTATGAAGACAAGTTCACACACAAACACAATTAATTTACTAATATAATAGAAATTGGGTCGAAGAAATGTTATGGAGGGCAAAATGCTTGCTGTGTAATATTGAAGGCCATAGTTTGGATTCTCAGCACTTATACAAATCCTAGGAGGTAGCCCATAATCCTGGAGCCAAAGGCAGGGTCAGGGGATCCCCAGAGCAAACTGGCTCAAACTGGCTCATCGAATTAGTCCTATCAGCAAACTCTAGGTTCAACTGAGAGACACACCTCAGTATGTAAGGTGAAGACTGATCAAGGAAGACACTTGGCAGGGGTCTCTGGCTGCTGAATACATGTACACACATGCATGTTCACCTACCCAGAAGTGAACATGCACACATTCTACATACTCCCACAGGAAAAAAATCACACTATTTCAAAGAAGCCACTTGACCTGGGGTAGTGGCAAAAGCCTATTGGTGGGTCGCTCCGGAGGCTGGGCAAGAAGACAGTGGAAAGGCCAAGAACAGCCTAGGCTTCGTCCCACAGAGCGAGACACACAAAGCAGGAGCTGGGGGTGTGGCTCAGGGACACAACATGCTGGCTTCCATTCCTAGCACCACATAAACTAGGCATGGCTGCTATCCTGGCGGTGGAGGCAGGAGGATCTGGGGTGGAGGCCGTCGAGGACATTTTCAATATTATTGTGTGACCAGCGTATTGGCTTAGCTCCAGAATGCCTTCACATGCTTGGAAGGTCAGTGAATTCTTAGCAGGCAGTAATGGTGGCAACCTGGCCCTGCAGCATGGCAGCCACACCAAAGTTGTTCTGCCTTGCGGTAGAACCTTTTCATTTGATGGCCCTCATTTGTGTGTAAGCAGGAACAGGGAGAGTTAACTGAATCAATTGTGTATAGCTTTTAAAAGATAAATTCTAATTATGTGAGGTGTGTGTGTGTTCCTGTATGTGTGCGTGCGCGCTTGTAGGTATACATAAATGCAGGTGCCCACAGAGGTCTGAGGTGTCAGGTTCCTTGGAGAGGGAGTTACAGACTCTTGTGGGTCACCTCACAGGGCTACTGGGAACGAAGCTAGAGTCTCATAGAAGAGCAGCCAGTGACTTTAACCACTGAGCTGCCTCTCCAGCTTCTTGTTTTATTAATTAGGCTCTCACGTAGTCCATGCTGGCCTTCAAACTTGCTATGAAGAGGAGGATGGCCTTGAACCCCTGATCCTCCTGCCTCTACCTCCAGAGTGCTGGGATAACAGGCACAGGCTACTTCATGTGGTTTATGCTGTGTTGAGATAGACCCCAGGGCTTTGTGCTTGCTGGGCAAGCACGCTGCCAGCCGAGCCACACCCCAGCTCCTCTTCTTAAAAAAAAAAAATGCGTTTAAAATTTTTTTTATGCATATGGGTGTTTTGCTTGCAAGTACATCTGTGCACCACATGCATACAGTGGCATCCGATCCCCTGGATCTAGAGTTGCAGAGGGTTGTGAGCTGCCACGTGGGTGCTGGGAATCAGACCCAAGTTCTCTGGGAGAGCAGCTAGTGCTCTTAAGTGGTGAGTATCTCTCCAGTCCCTCCTTTATTCCTTAGCTGAAAAAACATTAATGTGTTTGTGGGGCTTAGTAACATCTTTTGACACTCGTGTGGATGCTGGCATGGGGAAATCTGTCTTATTAACTCACTAAAACAATTTGGAACTGGCATGTCTCCCAAAGCCTCCTGTGGAAGCTTTGGTCTCCACTGCAGCTTTGTTCAGACCCAGGGCCTTTCCTATGGGCTATCTCTATGGGCCTTGGCCAGGTGACGGGACTGCAGGGCTTTGCCTTCACCCGTGCGACCCACCCATGGGTGAGATCATCACTTGTTGGACCAGTGAGAGGTGGGACCTTAGTCACGTCAGCAGATCCTTGGAGCGTACGCTGTTGAGCACCATGTCTTGTCCCCAGTCTTTCCTCTCACTCTACTTCCTGGGCAGCACTGTGAGGTGAACATCTCTCTAACCTCTCCTCTCTGCCACGCTGCTCAGCTCACCACCAGCCCAGAGCTATGGCGCCACATGGACTGAGATCTCAAAAACTCCTCTTTTTTCCTGTTTCTGTTGTTTGTCACAGTGAACGCTAACATGCTCACTGTCTGTCACACGGCCATCTCTCTGTATCTGGAGCTGGGTTCCAGGACCCCATAGCCACTCAGCAGATGCCCACACTTACACACACACAAAAAAGTGATGTTTGCATATAACCTACAGATATCCTCCTGCAGATTTCAATCATCCCAGACTATTTATAATGCCCAATGCAAATGATCTGTAGATAGCTAGACTGTATTCACAAGGGAACAATGACAAGGAAATCTTGTGCTCAGGACAGATGTGGCTTTTCTGTGTATTTCTGTCCTTGGTTCATTGAGTCTGAATCTGTGGAAGATGAGCGTTTGAAAATGGAAGGAAGGTGGTCTGCACTGTGTGTGTTGTGAGTACATGTGTATGTTGTAAATATGTGTGTGTGGTGTGTAACTTTAATTTTTTCAAACATTATTTTGAATGAAGTTTCTTAAATGCTTTAACCTTCCTTGTAGCCCACCACCTACCAGAGATAGTGGGAAAGAAAGGATATGGGGGGAAGAGGAACTGTTTAGAAAGGTTCTTTGGAGCAACTCCTGTCTGTGTTGTCTGGAAATCAGCAGTTCGGTTCACAGGTTAGCAATGGCAGCTTGATCCATTCATAACCATTTCCTGGAGGCACCAGCAATCCAAAATCAAATCAGCAGCAGTGGCACTCACTACCTAGCAGAGACAGCCAGGCTTGGCTCCAGTCAGCAGGAGGGACCAGGAGGAATGCCAGGAGAAGTTTTAGGCTGTGCCTCTCTCAGAGAAGGCATGAGACCGACAAGCGTTGCACAGCTAGCTCTGTAAGCAAGCCTAGCTCAGCCTCCATCAGTGTCCGTCCAGTTCTATTAATGCTCTCTCCAAACATCGCTCGTCTTCCATGGTCTTGCCTCAGCTGACAACACTCTGTCAAGCGGTCGGAGCCTGTGGAAGTAGTAAGAAACTGCAGCACACCACCAGAAGGTTTTTGGCTTCTCTCTACAGAGTCCCAGCAGATACAGCTCAACTACTCAATGTAAGATGGACCAATACGTGTGTCATTAGCAACAAGTTCTTCATCACATGTCCTTTCATGTGCTTGCTTTAGCAGTGCATCCTCTCTCCTGTGTCTGCTTCAGTGAAACGTTCCTGAGTCTGCCTTAGCCTTTCATCTGTGTCCACTTCAGGAAAACACCCCTTCACGTGTTTGCCTGAGCAAGACACCATCCAACT
>NW_021604902.1:0-8525 GCF_004785775.1 Grammomys surdaster | reverse complement strand
AGAGCACAGTCAAACTTCTCGTGTCCCCGTGTCCTGCCTCCCCGGAGCAGTGGCCCTAGCCCCACGGTGGGTCAAACGCGGGCCCTCCGCTTCTACCTAACATCTTGCTAAAATCCCTGGCTGGTCTAGTACCTGCTATATGTAGTGTACCATCACCTCTGGCTTCTAACACATGTTTTAATTTAAAAACTTTAAGTAAAATGTGATTACATCACCAAAAGCCCACAAAAAAGCCATTGAGCTTATTTCGTGTTGGCCCACTATCCCTGGGCACAGGGCCTGCCCTAGAGTGTGGTTGATGTACTTGATAACTTCATTGTAGAAAACAGATTTTTTTTTCCCTTTGCCAGCAGGTATAAATTACAAATAGCTTCCTGGTTAGGGGTGGGAGCCTGTGTTCACTTCCCCCTCTCAGTGCCAGGACCATAGCTAGCTTGAAACTGTGTATGCCTTGTGCATGCTGCCAGATTCTGTGAGTCTAGGAAGTTCTTTCCAATACCCATAATCAACATAAAACAAACAAAAGAAGACTGGAGGTTCTGGGAGGCTGCGTCTGTAATCCCAGCACTGTGGAGGCAGAGAATATGAAACGCACGAGTTCATACCAGACTGTGCTACGGAGAGCTTATCTAAAACAAAACAACCAACCCAGAAAACAAAAAACCCAGAAAGACTCTAGTGGAGAAACTAAGGACCCAGTGTTAGGGAGCCTGAGGCCGGGGGATCATAAGTTCAAGCCTCCGTCTCAAGAAGAAAGTGAGAGAGCTGAGAAGATGACCCAGACTGTAAAGGGCTTGTGCCCAAGACTGAGGCCCTGACTTTGAGTCTTAGAACCCTAATAGGTAAAGCCAGGCTCAATAGCAGACATCCGTAACCCCAGTTCTCCCATAGCAAGATGGGAGGTGGCATTGATTCTAAGATTCACAAGAGAAAAATCAAGTCCACAATTTTGAAGCAAGTTTTAATTAAACACTGACCTGGAAGGACTTTGGTCAGGACCATCCCTTGTTTCTCCACAAGTGGCTTTTAAAGACAAAAGCATGCAGCCACTGTGTCCTCCCATGTGGCTTTGTTATTTTCCAAGAATGAGAACTCTCAGCATTCCTTGAAGTTACCTGGTCCTTGGGGAGGTGGAGCTTACAGGTAAACTTTGAATCTTACATCCTGCCCCCCCCCTCACCCTTGACTTGTGTCTTGAGTTAAATCCTTGGCTCTGTGATAAGGACTTGTTTGTAATAAGTGTTTGTAATAAGATCTAACAACCAGCTTCATGGTATCCAGATAGAAATTATCATTTAGTTGTTATATCAATGATGCAAGAACCAACAGTAATTAGCAGAGAGCCAAAGACATCAGAGTTACTATCTAAGAGAAGCCTGAAAATTGACAACATACTGTCATTTATTTTACACCAGGTCTCCTTTATGAAATGTTCCTTTGAATATACCCAGATTATAATCCTAAATGGTTTTTATAGAAATAATAATGTTTTATTAGAGCCATATAATACCTCTTTGTTCTGCACAAAGCAGGCCAAGTGCTCTATTGTATTGAAGAGCTATTTCAGTTAATGAATCTACCTGTTAACAAGTCTGGGCTCACTTTCCTGGTACACCAATTATAAGTAGCCACTTTGTCTCTTGTGCCAGGAAATTTCCTTTTGACTTAGTGTTTCAGCCTTTTGGGGGGACAAGGGATGATGTGCTTTCTTCTGTAACTACTTCCGGTTGACATTAGGACATTTTTGCCAGGGCCCAGGAAGGCCGAAAGGCTCAACAAAGGATGGGTGGTGGAGCTGTTGTGCCAGAAAGTGTTCATGAACCCCGAAAACCACCAAGGAGCCATTTCTGCTGTAACAGCACTAGGATCTCTTTATTACAAGCTCAGGCTTGGGCTTCCTTCAACCCAACTCTGACACAGCAGGATGAGAAGGTAGAGCAGCCTAGAACCCTCAGCAGGACAAGGTTTTATAGGGAATGGGAGTAAGGCCGGAGTGGGGGGCGTGGGGAGGGTCTACCCTGACAAGTATCTATTGTAAGCCAACACAGGTAGGAGTGCTCTGAAGCAAGACTGTAGACAATCACAAACGGTCTGAAAGTATATCTGAAACAATCAGACTAATTTTTGATTAACTGTTGCTAGGAAGTAGCTAGGGAGTAGCTCTGGACAAGGACAAGCCATGGGGTCTTTCCTAGTTCCTGGGTACAGCTCAGGCTCAGCTTCTCTTTTAAGATGGAAGCCGGTCCCAAGATGGAGTAGGTTTAGCCTCTCAGGGCATTTATCAGAAACATCTGATTAGCTGACCCAGTTGAAGAGACAGAGAACAATCACATCAGCTGGACTGGTTTATATCAGCTTTCAGTAAGTCCAGAGCTCAGCAGTTTGCAGTCCACAGGTGAGTCCTGGATGGTGTCTACTAAGACAAATATAGACTAGTAATAGAAGTTAAAATTTAGGAAATTAAAGGAAAAGTTTACATCTGGAACTTTCAGGCCCATAGTCCTAGTAATTGGGGAAGGGGAGGAGTCTCGAGATCAGGAGAGGAATCCCACTCTCAGGAATAGACAGATGCAGAAACTTAGGCTGTAATTATCTGAAGTCCATTTGACCTGTGACAGGTAGACCCAAGTTGTATGACTTCTTTGACTCCTTGAAGCTTACTTCTTGAATTTTTAGTTTACAAAAAGAGGTAAAATTTCTAGATGTATTAACATTAATCTGTACAGAAATCTACATATTTTTTTAAAAAGCAGCTAACAGATGTCTGTAAAACAGCTGGAGTAGACTCGTGTCTTTGAGTCCTAGTAAAAACTACAGCTTTGGATATAAAAGCACGAACATTTTTCCTCTGCCCAGAGAGCCAGATATATATGAAAGGATGCAAGATGTTAAGAAGGAATATAAATATAACCCAGCAGATGGTGGACAATGCTGGATGGCATTGATAAGCCTTGCCATGCCTTACTGGTCAATACATATATCATATATATCATACATATATATGATAAGGATGTTTTTAGCTCGATGAAAAGCACCCTTAAGTCTATACTTAGAAGACAATCAAAGAAGATTTAAAATCTTGAGCTTATAACTGATTAGTAAGTAGTCAAGCTCTTCCAGCTCATCAGAACTCTGTTGATCAATGTCAAAGCTCTGAACCTTTGACATCAGCGTAACAATAGCACAGAAGAGGAAAGGAATCCGAAGCATTTCCCATTTTCTTTTTTTTTTTTTTTTTTTTAGTTTGGTTTTTTCGAGACAGGGTTTCTCTGTGTAGCCTTGGCTGTCCTGGAACTCACTCTGTAGACCAGGCTAGCCTCGAACTCTCGAACTCAGAAATCCGCCTGCCTCTGCCTCCCAAGTGCTGGGATTAAAGGCGTGCGCCACCACCGCCCGGCTCATTTCCCATTTTCATATGCCTTTTTTATACAGTCACCGTTTCCTTATGCCTTTACAACTTATATTTATACATCTTAAACCATTTTTGAGATGCTAAGAAACTGCTCAAGCTTTTATATCTTAGACCTTTATATAATTTAGAAGATTTTCTTAGACCCTTGGAATTTGTATGGACTTTAAACCTTTTTCTTTTCATTTAATTATTTAGCAGACACAAGTAGTTATCACAGAGAATGGTCATTGCAAGGTATGTTTCTTCAGTGAAAAGTTATACCTAAAAGCTGTGTTTACTTTAATATGACGTGTGTGAGCAAGACAAACTTGTCTACCTTTTCCTAACAAAAGACCTAGTAGCTTTAGATGAACTAACAAGGTGGGTGCAGTCTTGGAGGAAGGAGCTGGTTGCCTTCTGTCACTGAGCTGACAAGGCTGCAGGTGGCCTAGCCGTCAACGCCCAGAGATCTGAGAAGGATAAAGTATAGGAAGTATAATCTAAATGGTCTTTGTATCACTTACAATAACAAAGACCAGTTCATAGTCCATTACCTAGACAGTCATCCCAGGCCCCTGTTGTCTCCATGGAGTTGACGGCAAAGGTTCCAGGATAGCATCAGTCTTTGGCCTCCAGACCGGAAGATTCTGAGAAGCTTCCCTGTGGATGAGGAACATGGGGAGATTGACCTCACTTTATCTAGATGAAGTGGGACAATCAACTCTCCAGTGTTCTGCTTGTCCTCAGTTTGGGCTGGGTCCTGGCAGCAGGGGAAGCACTGAGGCCGTCTTCCCCAGTGGTTAGTGTTACCACAATCCAGGTGGAGTCTTTATTGTGCACATGTCTTCTTGGAGACTTTGTGGTCACTGTTAGGATCGAGGAGTCTCTGTCACAGTGAGCTTAAACATCTTTTATTTTTTTTTGAAGTAGTTCTCTTTTTTTAAGGCAATTGATATCTACATTCTTTTTAAGAATTATTAATTTATTTTTATGTATATGAGTACACTGTCACTATTTTCAGACACACCACAAAAGGGCGTCAGATCCCATTACAGATGGTTGTGAGCCACCATGTGGTTGCTGGGAATTGAACTCAGGACCTCTGGAAGAGCAGTCAGTGCTCTTAACCACTGAGCCATCTCTCCAGCCTGAGTTTAAATATCTTAAATATCATATTCAGCAGGTCTCTGACAAGTTTTTGAGGGCCATTATCTATTAAGTGTATCTGAGTTAAACAGCCCTCGACTGTTTTTAGTTGTTTGCTTTAGGATATGCCTTAAAAACTTATATAGGAACCTAAATAAAGGTTTTTCCTATAATTAATTACTTTAGTACTGCCATGACTACAAACACAGTTCTCAACATATTAAGGCTTATCTTTAACAGTTTATAATAAAAACAATTTCTGATTTGAAGCTCTTTTTGTGAATACAGTCTGTCATAATTTGGGTTTCCATTGCTGTGAAGAGATACCATGACCAAGGCAACTCTTATAAAGAAAAACGTTTAATTGGAGCCGGCTTACAGGTTCAGAGGTTCAGTCCATTATCATCATGGCAGGAAGCATGGCAGCATCCAGGCATACATAGAGCTAGAGAAGGAACTGTGAAGTGGAAATTTCTGGTTTCTTTGGAAAGTCAAATGATGTTTCACTGGGTCACACAAGTGAAAGGATGTTTTGCTAAAGCAGACACGTGAAAGGACACATGATGATAAAAAGGAATATAACTATAACCCAATAGACGATGGACAATGCTGGATGGTATTGATAAATCTTGCCATTCCTTACTGGTCATCATTTGCTGTGACTTCATAGAAAGAAATGCACCGAATAAATTCTGGTCGTGTTCTGGCGGCTTCTTGCCGCTTCTGTGAACTCAGTCCTATTGACAGAGCAAAGTGGAAGTTTCTGGATATGTCAGCTAATACAGACTCATGTGGAGTTTTGCTAAGACAGACTCACATGGTGTTTTGCTGAGGCAAGACCTGAGAGATGACAGGTGATGTTTGGAGGGAGTATAAATAGGACTCAATAGACAGTGACAGTGTGTTTTGCAACTCTTCGTTGTTCTCAAGTCTTGTCTTCACTGATTTTCACTTTGTTGAGAAAGTCATGGCAGAGAACTTCTCCTAGTGTCCTTGCTGGTCCCGGTCATTCTTGCTGACTCATGCTGATTCAGCAGCGGCCTGGCTGTTTCTGCTGGATCATCCCACTGCTGATGATTCGTTTGCTATTCCTGACACTACTGGACTGGACTGCTGGTATTCTGACAATTGGAGATTGAAATTGTCCCAAGTAGCTACTTCTAAACAGCACACAGCAGAGCTTTGAGGCTCCTTCTGGATCAACCTGCTGTTGCTGATTCGTGAATGGCATTTGCACGTGGCTCGAGCTGCCACTGCTGATTCCTGTGAACTGAACTGCTGCTATCCTGACAATGCAGATTGGATTTGCACCAAAGAACTATTTCTTAAGCAGGTCCACTTCCCCATATCCTAATAACCTTTCTTTTCTACTCCCTGCGGTGGGTGGCGGGCTAGAAAGGAGGTTAAAGCGTTTAAGAACCCTTATTTAAAGTAGATTTTGAAAAACCAAAGACTACAGAACTGAGAGTTCTACATCTTGATCCACAGGCAGCAGGAGACTGTGTTCCACACTGGGCAGAGTTTGAGCATAGGAGACTTCGAAGCCTGCCTCCATAATGACATACTTCCTCCAACAAGACCACATATACTCTAACAAGGCCACACCTCCTAATTGTGCCACTCTCCACAGGCCAAGCATTCAACCACATGAGTCTATAGGGGCCTTGAAACACCCTTATCGCACATCTGGCCTCAGCAACTTTCCTTAGTCACAGAGGGAGATTCCATAAACCTTTTCACTCGGTAGCTTCTCTGAGCCTCCATGCAAGGACACCCTTGACACATTCCTGGACTTAGTGGCTTTTCCTAGTCACAGAGGGAAATTACATCCTTGATTTTAAAGAGAGAACCATGTGGCCAAAGCTGCCAAGTTCTGCTCCTTGCTGGGACTAGAACATGGCTCCTGGTTCAATTACATCTTCACCAGCTTTCTGTTTTCAGTAATTTCCTTCAGTGCCTAAAGTTAGCTGTCCTGGAACTTGCTCTGTAGACCAGGCTGAGCTCAGAGATCTGTGTTCCTTTGTCTTTTGAGTGCTGGGATTAAAGGATCCTGCTGCTGGTATTAAAGGAGTGTACTACCACACCTGGACATAAGCTTTTCTTTAATTCCACTTCACAAAATGGAAGCTTAGCTGGGTGGGATCTTGCCCAGAGGTCACCACTCCCTTAATTCCATTTAATATCTTTAATCTGTTTATCTCGTTGTACAGAGAATTTAGCTCCATTCTACTTCTTGGTGCCCCTTTAATCCTCGATCTGTATTTTCCTTGCTTGCTCAGCATGATTAGACATTAGTTACCACACGACAGAGTCTATAATAGGCTATTTTGATATTTCCTTTGCCAAGCAATTAATCCAAAACTCTTCACTTTAGCCTCCGACAAACACAAAAAGCAACCACATTCTCTGCCAAAATATCACAAGCACAGGCTCTAGGCCACATATTGAAATTCTTCTTTGAAACCTCTTGAGACAAATCCCCAAAATTCAAATCACCTCTCAGCACCGATATCTTTCACATTCCTCCTAGAGTGGCCCATTAAGCCAATAAAGCATTTCACTGCTTTCCTGATCCAAAGTTTCTCCAAACAAAAGTATGGTCAGGCCAATTACAGCAATACCCCCGTCTCTGGCACCAACTTCTGTCTTAGTTAGGGTTTTACTGCTGTGAGCAGACACCATGACCAAGACAACACTTATAAAGGACAACATTTAACTGGGGCTGGCTTACAGGTTCAGAGGTTCGGTCCATTATCATCTTGGTGGGAAGCATGGCAGTGTCTAGGCAGACATGGTGCTGGAGAAGGAGCTGAGAGTTCTACATCTTGATCTGCAGACAACAAAAGGAGACTGTATTCCACACTGGTTGGAGCTTGAGCATAGGAGACCTCAAAACCTGCCCACGGAGTGAAACACTTCCTTCAATAAGGCCACATCTACTCCAACAAGGCCACACCCTAAGGGCCAAACAATCAAACACATGAGTCTATAGGGGCCATACCTATTCAAACCACCACACAGTCCAAAGGGAGACTGGCAACCTTATTTTCCTCGTCCTTACATAGTGTACCATCATAGAATATAAGTTTCTTGTATGACTCAGTTTATCAAAATAGTTAAAGCTTTTAAAAGCTGAAAAAAATCAAGGAGGCAAAACATACATTTTAAACCTGGATATACCTTAGGTACAGAGAGACATTCTCTAAGCCAGTGGTTTCTAGTTCTCCCAGTGTTGCTACTTGTCAACAGTCTCCATGTTGTGGTGGCTCATAAAGTCATTCTAGCTGTTACTTCACAACTGCAATTTTGCCACTGTTGAGTCACAATGCACTCATCAGACATGCAAGTGACCCTAGGCCACCCCTGTGAAAGGGTCTTTTGATCCTGAAAAGGTCATGACCCACAGGTCCATGCTTTAAACCCCTAATCAGATTGCTTAGGTCGTTGTCTTGCTGTATCATAAGATAGGAATGCCTCTGTCTCTGGTGTTCAGTGTTTGATGCTTACAGATGCACCCCTAATTTTTAGCCTTTTATTTACATATTTATCAAGATCACATATTTAAAAAGACCCTATAGTAAAATATCTTTTAAATATGGGGGAGGGAGTTGACAGGGTTTTTTCTGCTTAGCCCTGGCTGTCCTGGAACTCACTCTGTAGACCAGGCTGGTCTTGAACTCTCAGAGATCCTCCTGCCTCCAAGTCCTGAGTGCTGGGATTAAAGGTATACACTATCACCACCAAGTTCTTATAAACTTTAAAATGTTCCATAGCTTTATAAATTTAAATATTTTAAAAGCTGTTTGTAGGCAGTCTTTGGTGACTTTGTGAGGTTTTTTTCCCACTCTTTCATCCCCCTAACACTGGATAAGAAAGAAAAAAGGATAGAGGGGAAAGGAAAAAAAATTCCTGAATAAAGTCAGGGGTCAGAAATGGGCCAACGTTATCATTAGACTACTTCCTGCTGATTAGGGGTGTTGAATTCCTT
>NW_021604901.1:1823-8105 GCF_004785775.1 Grammomys surdaster | reverse complement strand
CATATCAAGTCTCTCCAGGGTCAGGTACAGCCTTTCCCATTGAGGTCAACAAGATAGGCAAGTTAGGGGAATAGTTTGGACAGACAGGCAATATCTTAAGGGACATTCCTTGCACTAGTTGGTGGGGGACCCATGTGAAGACTTAGTAACACTTGTTCTACATATGTGATGTGGGCCTAGGACCATCCTGTGTGTGCTTTCTGGTTTGTGACTCAGTCACTGAGAGTCTCCTAGTGCCCAGGTTCCTTGACTCTGATAGTCTTCTTATGGACTTCCTGTTCCTTCGGAGGTCCTTATTTTTTTTCCAACTCTTCCAAAAGACTCACTGATCCCTGTACAATTTTAAGCTGTGGGTCTCTGCATCTGTTTCAGTCAGGTTGTAGTTTGGACTCTAAGAGGACAGTTATGCTACAAGACTGTCGGCAAGTATAACAGAGTATCTTCACTAATGTCAGGGATTGGTGCTTGCCCATGGGATGGGTCTCATGTTGGGCAGAGTATAGTTTGGCTATCCCCTCAATTTGTGCTCCATCTTTGTGCTTTCATTTCTTGTAGACAGGACCAAGAAAGCATGGAAAGAATATTGGTTCAGTTGGTGTCCTTAACTCTCCACTATGGGTCCTGCCTGGCTGTAGGATGTGGCCTCTTTAGGGTCTATACCTCACTGCTATGTATCTGAGCAAAGACCACCCCCATAGACTGCTTGGTGACCTCTCATGTGTGGTCTCTGGCAATCCTAAAGATGCCTCTACTTTTCCACTCTTTCTAACTAGAGATTTTTATTCTTATTCCTCACGCTCTTGCCCTACCTTGTGTCTCACCATACCTGTTGCTGTCCCCTTTCCCTTTCTTATCTGCTCTCCCATCTAGTTCTCAGTCTTCCATCTGCCTCCTATGACTGTTTTATTCCCCCTCCTCTGTGAGATCTATCATGCTCATTTGAGCCTTCCTTCCCGTTTAGCTTCTTTGGGTCTATAGAGTATAGTGTGTATCCTGTACTTTATGGTTAATATTCACTTGTAAGTGAGTACATACATGTATGTGCTTTTGGGTCTGGGTTACCACAGGATGCTAGTTTCTAGTTGTATCCATTCGATTGCAAAAATCATGATATCCTTGTTTTAACTAGCTAAATAGTATTACACCTTTTAAATGAACCACTTTTTCTATATCCATGTTTCAGGTGAGGGAAAGCTGGATTGTGTGCAGTTTCTAGCTGTAATAAATAAAACAGCTATGAACTTAGTGGAGCACATTCCCTTCTGCATATATGCTGAAAAAGGTTCCCTAAGTGTTGTGCCTCCTCCTGCTAAGTCATAAATTAATGGAAAGAGTAGGAAAATTAGTCTCAGGAAGGAACCTTACATAAAATCTTCTGCAACTGTGGTCTAAGCATGGCATGGTCTGTCAACTTAGAAGCCAAACTTGACAGGATCATCCATTTTGAGCTGCTTCTGGAATCAGAAAGATGAAAATGTCAAGGTAATGGATTCTTCCTCTATGGTTTCAGTTTATCGCTATTCCATCCATCTTTTGGCAGAGTAAGAGCCCCAGGGAAGACTGTGTTTGAGTTCATTGCATTGAAGTTGTGAGGATAATGCTTGTGTTGCATTTTGTGACTACAACTTGTTGAGATACCTAAAGCATTTATAAATCTGCCATGGAGAGATACACAGAGGGAGAAGAAGTACCCAAACTGAGGGATATATGAAAAGTTACAGGAAATGAGCCTTCTAAGACTTCAGAAAGTGAAGTCCAATGTGTTTGAGACATAGCTATAGGATTTGGTATTTCGCAATATGTGGCTTTCAACATATTGCCTTGAGTTTCAGAAGAGACTTTAGACATTTGAACACTTAAGGAGCTCCTACAGATTATTCGGATCACTTTAGACTCAATGCATATTCCTCACAGAATGGACATGAGCCCCTAGTTTCCTAGGTCAAAATGTAGTTGATTGAAACAAAAACCTTCTAGATAGGATGGTGTTTTTGAACACTTGTCTGTCATGTCTGGCTTTCTTTGTGGAGCTTGTGGAAGCTCTTGTAATAGGAGAGTTTCCAGATTCCTTTTGGGGGATTGGATAGTGTGTAATTCTTAAAAAATTTTCTTTCTTTCTTACTTTATTTTTTTTTGTTTCAGCAATAATTTGTATATTTATTATAACCCTGATCACTGTCCCTACTCTAGGTCCCCTGCTTTCACAGATTCCTTCCCACTAATCTCTTTTGTTTCTCCTTTGAGAATGTGTGTGCCTCATGAGTATCCCCACTCCATGGTGCATCAAGTCCTGAGTTTTGGGACTGTGATAGGATGCTTTGTTTTCTCATAGAGCACTGGCTTGTAGATAGCTGGAGTACCAACAGGTGTGCATTGCCTGTGAGGGACGGCACATATCTTGCCATGCCCCTGGATTCTAGACACATGACACACGGTCTGAGACCTCTATTTCATCTCTGCCTTTCAATCAAGAAGGGCAATGCAGTCCCTCCTTTAAGAGAGGTTTGCATCACCTTCTACAGATAGAAGGCATGACCAGAGACCTCATCCCTTGAGAGATTTCCATATTAATGAGTTACCTAAAGGCCAGTGGGCATAACAAATTACCTTTTCTTTCCCAGAACCTCCTCCCTCTCCCTCCCTATTTAAGTCAGGTCCACCCTGACCTAAGTTGGGGTGCATCCTGAGCATCTACATCCGTCATGAACAATAAAACTTATGGAAACCCATGAACTTATCATGTCTTTTGGGGGCCCACTGTGGCAAAATATGGAGAAGGTTGAACTATTGAACCTAATCTCCCATGGAGAACTTCTTTGTGTTTCCAGAGTGAATGCCCACATCTTCAAACTGAGGAGCCACCTTTCAGCCAAACCAGTAGCAAAAGAATCCTTTCCTGAGGGGTGCAGCCAGAGCTCTCTCTCAACCTGTCATTTCTTTTGCTGTGGGCCAGCCCTGTATGCTCCTCATCTCCGTTCTGCTGCGGCCTCCCAACTGCATATGAGAGCCCCAGAATGAAGACCAGTCAGTCCACAGCTGCCTCCTGGCCTGGGAATCTCCACTGGAGAGCCCTGCTGCCTGAGAGTGAGAACTCCCCACTTTGCCCCCCCACACCCCCTCACCAGGTGCTGCATCTCGGAACCAACTCAGTGGAACTTCTTGTGCGTGCTTCTGCTTCTCCACATTGGGCTGAGGCTCCCTGAGCCACCCGGGGCAGAAGACAAGCAGGAACCAAATGCAACAGAGAACTGATGCCCACATGTGAGCCATCATTTTTCTCCCCTCAGCGGGTTAAGTGCATCTTCTCCTACTGAGGGCAGAAATGGCAACCCTGTTAAGAGAACATATTCCAAAGATAGGCAGAAGCTTTAGGGACAAGTCCCTGCTACCGTAGTTGGAGAATGGTCATGAGACTGAGCTGCATATCTGCTACATATGTGCTTTGGGCTAGGTTCAGCCGATGTATGCTCTTTTGTTAGTGGCTGAGTAACTGAGTGTCCCTAAGGGTCCTGTTTAGTTGAGTCTGCTGTTCTTCCTGTGGAGTTCCTATCCTCTTGAGGGCCTTCAATGCTTCCCCCAACTTTTACATAACAGTCCCCAAAGTCCATTCAATGTTTGACTGTGGTTCTCTGCAGCTGTTTCAGTCTGCGGGGTGGAGCCTCTCAATGGACAGTTATGCAAGGCTCCTGTGTGGGAACATAACAGAGTATCCTTAATAATATTATGGGTTAAAGCTTGCCAGTAAGGTGGGTCTCTAGTTGGGCAAGTTTTCATTGGCCATTCCCTGAATCTCTGCTTTAGCTGTACTCCCCCCACCCCCGTATTTCTTTTAGACAGGATAAATTTTGTTCTGTTTGTCTACTGTGTTGTGGTTGAATTAAATCCTTCAGCTTTGTTCTCATAATCCCTTACATTCACCATTGGTCTCTGTCCCTAAATCACATAAGATACAGTAAAAATGTTTGTTATTTAATGTTAATTTATTTTGCAAGCCTGTTGGTTTTATATTTTCTTTTTCTTTTCTTTTTTTTGTTTTTGTTTTTGTTTGTTTGTTTGTTTGTTTTCGAGACAGGGTTTCTCTGTGTAGTCCTGGATGTCCTGGAACTCACTCTGTAGACCAGGCTGACCTCAAACTCAGAAATCTGCCTGCCTCTGCCTCCCAAGTGCTGGGATTAAAGGCATGCGCCACCACCGCCTAGCTGGTTTTATATTTTCAACTTCATTCTTTTTGTTTTTCAAAGACAAAATTTCTCTACGAAGCCCTTCCTGTCCTGATAGTAGATATAGAATCCACACAAGCCACCTGACATATTATTGTACATTAAGCACATGATTTTATGCTCCTCTTCATCCACATCTTTAATTTTGAAATTTGTCCCAATATAAAGGGTATATTCTATTTCTAAAGATGGCACATGCTCTTGATATCAATACTACCTGGGCCTTCAGAGTCATTGGATTCCAGGTTTATAAAGTTCTGCCTTTCTCCTGTGTTTCTTCTGAAAATTTTGGACAAATAGGAGTACTTTACCTGTGTGGATGAATATGACTATCATATGTGCCTCATCTTTAGTTTTGCCAGAATGTGTTCTTAGAACTCTTGATCTTAATATTATGGGTAGTTATTGGTCCCCATGTAGAGGTTAGAAATTGACCATCAATATGTGGAAGACCAGCCAGAGCTTTCCACTTCTGAGTTATCTCATTCTCCTGCCCTATGCTGCTTATTTATGATCAACATTTATATTACTAATATTTTCATCTGTTTAAACATCCATTCTGTTTTAGTAAAATTTTATTAATGTTACATTTTAAACTGGAACACTTTATGTTTCTATAAAATGAATGCAGAACTGATTTGAATGTCTAATTCTTTGTAGGAACTTCAGTAAAGTACTGTGAGTTCTCTCTATCATTTCTGTTTCCTTGGTTGATTTTTACAGGGGCATGAGTGTCTTAATATGTAGTTTTACTGTACTGCAACTTGTTGCATTGACCATGCTGGCATCAAGCTCAATAACATACACCTGCTTGTGCCTCTGGGATTAAAGACATGAGCAAATACACCCAGGATGTTCATCATTTATGAAGTTACTCATTGTTCATACAATTTGTTTAATGTGTGCTCAGTGCTGTTGGTCTGTTTCCCTCTCAATCTCCCTCTCAATTGGCATTTCTCTTGCAAAGCTATAGCCTATTCAGTGGGTTCAGAAGTGACACTTACAATCTTCATAATACAAGTTCCTTTTACAATGATGTAGCAATTACATTATAACTTCTGTGTCAAAGAAATAAATGGAGGTAACACTGAAAATACATGATTATATTGTCTAGGACACATACCTTTATTTACAGTGATGTCAGCATCATGCTTTGTGTTGTACACATATTTTAGGATGCAATGAATTTTGATGATATTCATATCAACTTCACTGGAAGAGTGAGATTTGCTGGATCCTTCCCAGAAGACTCTCCACAAGGATGTGATGCTGGAGACCTACTGGAACCTCACTGATATAGGTAAGACTGAATTTTCTTTTGTTTTTCAAAATAAAGGGACAAATATTTCTTGATTATTGATGACACTCTGTTATTGGAATTGGGAACATGGAAGACTGAGTAAAATAAATCAGAGTCAGTGCTTTGAAAATTCACAGTAACTTGACTTTTGCCTAATTTCCAATACTATATCATTCATTTTCTCGTACTGTGTTTTAGGGTACAATTGGGAAGACCACCGTATTGAAACAGAATATCAAAATTTGAGAAGGTACAGAAGGTAATGTTAATGTGCAAACTGATACATATATGCTTCTGAGGCAGTTTTGATATGTCCTGAAACCTGTAAAAAAAAGGAAGTATGTAAAATATCAGTCCTTTAAGTATAGCTATGATTAAAATATTCTCACAAAGCCATGGGCCTTAATGTCAGTTATCTTATTTGTGTTTGCAAAGCAATCCTCCTCTAAGGA
Organism: Grammomys surdaster; assembly: GCF_004785775.1. Taxonomy (NCBI): domain Eukaryota; kingdom Metazoa; phylum Chordata; class Mammalia; order Rodentia; family Muridae; genus Grammomys; species Grammomys surdaster. The sequence continues at coordinate 2,133 of NW_021604901.1, read as the reverse complement.
AGACAACATAGAATCAATGCCTTAAGAAATACCTTTATTTGATTTGTAACTCCATTAGAGCTACGCTATGAAACTACTAATCTGCACAGTCTCATAATATTTAGATGTTGCATATTCAATAGTGATAAATATATATCCAAAGCCACACAATAAGTAAACAGCCCATGGTAAATTTGGTGATACCCATATTCTTGTAGTGACATTGCTAAGTTTATTGGGAGGTCAGTTTATGAGAGTCAAGAATGTTGCCATGGGCCAGGCAGTGGTGATGCATGCCTTTAATCCCAGCACTTGGGAGGCAGAGGCAGGC
>NW_021604901.1:0-1723 GCF_004785775.1 Grammomys surdaster | reverse complement strand
ATTTAAAGGAGCAACATCTCTATCTTTATTCCAGAACAGTGAGAAGATATGTAGTATTCTGCCTCTGATAGATTTTCTGAATATGGTAGAAGTTTGCAATTAATTGGCTTTCTGACTTTACTGGGAACATCCCAAAAGTCACACTGCAGAAGATCCCCATGAGTACTAGAAAATTGTAAATTTTTCTGTTTTTCCTGGTTCACAGTGCTAACGTGGGGTGATTCACACTACAGAAAATTTATGAATATAATCAGTGTTACAAAGGTCTCCTTTTTTTGCATTTTCTTTCAGTTACATGAAATACATCATATAGAAATCTCATAGAGAAAAAGGATTTTATACCTGTGAGTCATATAGTAAATATTCTTGTCATACAGGTGTTTTCAAAGAGGCATCAAGCCAGAGTTGGGGAGAACATTATGAATATATGAAGTGATAAAACCTTAAGATACGGTTCTTCTTTATTATTAAACCAAACTGTAAAATTAGTTCATGTTGATTAAATGATAAGTGTAGTCAATGTGGTAAAGCTTTCATATGTGCCAATTATCATTGCAGGCATGTAAGAAGTTATAGCATGGAGAAACCATATAAATGTAATCAATGTGGTAAAGCCTTGGCAAGTCCCAGTCATCTCCAACATCATAAAATAATTCATACTAGAGAAAAACCTTATGAATGTAATCATTGTGGTAAAGCCTTTGCAAGCTGCAGTAGTCACAAATGTCATAAGAGAACACATACTGGAGAGAAACCTCATGCATGTAATCAATGTGGTAAAGCATTTTAAGCATACTCTACAATATCATAAAAGAACACATACAGAAGATACAATATCATAAAAGAACACATACTGAAGATACAACAGCATACTCTACAATATCATAAAAGAACACATACTGAAGATAACTCTTACAAATGTAATTAACATGATAAAGCCTATTTACAAGGGAGATGTCACCCAAACTGTAAAGGACCACATACTGGAGAGAAATCTTATTAATATAATCCATGTGACAAAAGGCTTTTTACAAAATTATTTTCTGCAAAAGTATAAAACAGCCCATGTTGGAGAAGAACTATGAATGTAATTGTGCTGGCTGTTTTTCTGTGGAACTTAACACGGGGTAGAGTTATCACAGAGAAAGGAGCTTCATTTGAGGAAATGCCTCCATGAGATTCAGCTCTGTGGCATTTTTCTCAATTAGTGATAAGTTCAGAGGGCCCACTGTGGGTCATATCATTCTTGGGATGGTAGTCTTGGGTTCTATGGGACTTTGTTATTTCCAAGAACTACAACTTCTATCATTCCAGGAAGTTATCTGTTCCCTGGGCAGGTGAGTCATATAGGTTAATTTTGGGCAAAACACAATCTTGATCTGTTGTCATCATAATCTCTTCGCCTCTATCCATTGTTCCTCTAGTAAGTAGTGTGATGTCAAGCCAGGGGAAGCAAACCAATAAATAACCCTAACCCTAACCCTTCCATGGCCTCTGCCTCAGCTTCTGCTTTTTGACCTGATTAGTTCCAGTCCTGACTTTCTTTGGTGAGGAACAGCAACATGGAAGTGGAAGCTCAATAAACCCTTTCCTCCCCAACTTCCTTATAGTTCATGATGGTTTGTACAAGAATAGGAACCCTGACTAAGACAGTAATCAATGTGCTAAAGCCTTTACACATCCCACTACTTTCCAAAACATAAAAGACTCATACTGGAAATAA
>NW_021604900.1:0-4934 GCF_004785775.1 Grammomys surdaster | reverse complement strand
TTTGAAGGGCACTGGACTTTAGTCCAACTCATAATTGAAGCATATTTAACCTTACCAAACATAACTCATGTTGATGCTAAAAATATTTCTTCAAAATTTAACTCTTCATATGTCACACAATGTTATAGTAGAGGAGAGACAGTGGTAAAATATTAACTTGTACTGGCTAGTCCAAAATTCCTGATGTGTTTCCACTACACTTCTTGCTTTACAAGAAAGACAAAAAAGCCAGTATTCTAACACTCAACACAAACATTGACACTGGTTTTTAAATGGTATTCTTTACTATTCTGTTTCTATAATCAGAGTAATACTACCCTAATTATGTTCTTAACTATACCCTGAATAGAAATTATAGTAGCCCTAACAGTCTGACTTCTCTGTATGTTATGCCACACACATAACACACTCCTGCTATAATTGCCAACTTCAAATGACTCTTCTATTTTCAGATTATTTTTATCTGTTTAGTTATATTTTGTCCCCTTAGAAGCATTTGTCTCTGAAGTACCATTACTGTTGTTCTTTCTATGTCACCCATTTCATCAGCTTAAAAAATGTAGGACGGCCGGGGAGTGGTGGCACATGCCTTTAATCCCAGCACTTGGGAGGAAGAGGCAGGTGGTTTTCTGAGTTTGAGGCCGGCCTGGTCTACAGAGTGAGTTCCAGGAGAGCCAGGACTACACAGAGAAACCCTGTATCGAAAAAACAAAAAACAAAAAATTAAAAATGTAGGACTATTCATTGTACAAACACAAAAAATTACAGATATCCTCTCGAGGGTGACTACATTGCCAGCCCACTCATGTTTACTTTGCCACAGCATCACCAGTGCTGGATTCATGGAAAGACAGGAAGATTAGTGAGAAACCTGAAAAACTTGAAAAGCAAAAAGGTAAGGATGGAAGCTCAGGTATTTGTAGTGGCCATGCAAACCAGCAGACATAAATTCCACAAGAAGGACTCTTTGATCAATGGAATAGAATTGAAGAGTGAGAAATAAACTCTCACACCTTAGGTCACTTGATCTTTGACAAAGGAGGTAAAAACATCCAGTAGAAAAAAAAGACAGCATTTTCAACTAATGGTGCTGGTTTAACTGGAGGTCAGTATGTAGAAGGATGCAAATCAAAATGCATTCTTATCTCCTCGTACAAAGCTCAAGTCAAAGTGGATCAAGGACCTCCACATAAAACCAGATACACTGAAACTAATAGAAGAGAAAGTGCGGAAGCGCCTTGAACATATGGGCACAGGGGAAATTTTCCTGAACAGAACACCAATGTGTTATGCACTAAGATCAACTATAGACAAATTGGACCTCATAAAATTGCAAGGCTTCTGTAAGGCAAAGGACACTGTCAATAGGACAAAATGGCAACCAACAGATTGGAAAAAGATCTGTACTAATTTTATATTCAATAGAGGGTTAATACCTAATATATGGAAAGAACTCAAGATGTTGGACTCCAGAGACTCAAATAACCCTAATAAAAATGGGATACAGCCAACATGTGTTATCACGTCAGTTTTTGACCTCAGCCATTCAGATTGGTGTAAGGTGGAATCTCAAGGTTGTTTTAATTTGCATGTCTCTTATCACTAAGGACTTTGAACATTTTTTAGGTGCTTCTTAGCCATTTGAGATTCCTCTGTTGTGAATTCGTGGCTTAGTTCTATACCCCAAATTTTGATTTGGTTGTTTGGTATTTTGGAGGTTAGCTTCCTGAGTTCTTCATATATTATGGATATTAGCCCCCTATCAGATATGGGGTTAGTGAAGATTTTTTTTCCAATCTGTAGGTTGCTGATTTGTCTTATTAATTATGTCCTTACAGCAGCCTTACAGAAGCTTTCCAGTTTCATCAGATCTCATTCATCTATTCTTGATGTAAGAGCATGAGCCATTGGAGTTCTATTTAGGAAATTTCCCCTGTGCCAATGAGTTCAAGACACTTTCCCACTTTCTCTTCTATTAGATTCAAGTGACAACACAATGTTGGCGAGGATGTGAAGAAAGAGGAACACTCCTCTACTGCTGGTGGGATTGCAAACTGGTACAACCACTCTGGAAATCAATCCGGAGGTTCCTCAGAAAACTGGAAATTGATCTACCTGAAGACCCAGCAGTACCACTCTTGGGAATTTACCCCAAAGATGCCCCACCATGCCACATGGGAACTTGTTTCTCTATGTTCATAGCAGTGTTATAGCAAAGAGTCTCCAATGCAAGAGTTAGAGAAAGGACTGAAGGAGCTAGGGGCTTGCAACACCATAAAAAGAATAATAATATCAACCACCCAGTTCCTCCCCTCCTCAGAGCTCCCAGGGACTAAACCACCAACAAAAGGTTACACATGGTTGGACCCATGGCTCCAGCCACATATACAGCAGAGTATGGCCTTGTCCTGCATTAGTGGGTGTCAAGACCCTTGGTCCTGTCAAGGCTCGATGGCCCAATTTAGGGGAATGCCTTGGCAGGAAGGCACAAGTGGGTGGGTGGAGGAATACTCTCATAGAAACAAGGGGATGAGGGGTTGGGATAGGAGGTTTCTAGGGGAGGGGAACTGGGAAAAAGGATAACATTTAAAGTGAGAATATCCAATCCAAAAAAAGAGAGAGAGAGAGAGAGAGAAAGAGAGAAAGGAAGAAAGAAAGCCTAAGATGCAGATTAGAACTAATGTTCTGTGTGTGTTATGTGAACATATGAAGATCCATTGAGCATACTTTGAATGAGAGACACTGTTGTACATATCTTTATCTGTGGCTTTGATACATCTATCCCTTTAATTTATCTTGGTGTATCATAAAATGCAAACAAAGACTATATAAAACTTTCCCAACACAGTCATAATCAAGTGTACACACACACATACACACACACACACACACACACACACACACACACACACAGAGAGAGAGAGAGAAACTGAGACAGAGGAAGACTGAGAGATAGACTACATAGAGACACACACAACACACACACACACACACACACAGATACACAGCCAGAGGGAGACAAACAAAGAGATCACATAGAGACACATACAAACACAGACACACACAAATAAAAGTTCCTACTACATTGGGAAGCTCTCTGTATTCAGGTCCTTTATCTACTTTCCACTGAAACTGGTATGAAATGTTATCTCTTTTTGTGTGAGTTAAAGAAGTTTATAGATTAGGCGCAATTTGGTTAAAACCAGGATAGTTATACAAATTTTTGTTAAAACCACAAAGTTTAGGATATTTGAGAAATAATATAATTTTTGAATGTTCAAAGTGAGTCCAGGCCAACAGGAATGAAAAAGCTGAGGGAAGGACATACATCCTTATTGAAGTCCTTAGGAAAACTGTTGAGAAGCCATCTGACCAGTGTTACTGTTTGATGCTGGGAAAGGCCTATGTGCTGTTCTCACAGTACATGTTTAGTGATGCACAGTGATCCAAGATGATCTCAAACTTATTCTGTCCTGCCTGAAGATATTCTTATTTTTTCTTTCTGCTCCAACTCCTGGGTGCTGGGGTTATAAGCATGGGCACTGAGTCTAATTGTACAGTACTTGCGATTAAGACCAAGACTGCACACATTAAACAAAAATGCTACAAATTATCATTCCTACCAATATCTTGAAATTAAATAAGAGTTCAAGGGAAAAGAGTCCCCTGAGGAGAAGTATACATGATAAAAACTACACTGGCAAGATAAATAACAGTAAACAATTATATGGAACATAACAATTAAAATGATAAGATATATTTAATAAGAAAAATTGATAACATATGTTTGTTCAGCCTGCTGAATGTCTTTGCACCAAATGCACGCATGCCACATAGGCCAGAAACAGGCATCAGACTCCAGCAGAATTCAAGATAAAGAGGGTTGTTAGCAGTCATGTGTGTCCTCTGAGACTGCAACAAATGTTCTTAATAGAGAACACGTTTTTCCAGTCTGCAATGCACTTGACTTTTGTCCTTCCCACCAAGTGTGCTGGATCACTCCCAATCAAAGAGAGAAATATCTGCAGACCTGTAGTGACAGGTGCATGAGGTAGGCATGCATATTGTCTTAGGCTGCCACACATGCATGCAAGGCTCCTGTGAGTTCAGAATCCAGCCACAGGATCACTGATTATCAGTTTGCAAGAGATTTGTAGCCTCTCATCTAGGATAACAATGCAGAGTAGGCCCATCAGATGACATATCCAATAGAAAAGAACCTCCTTGTGCTGAAGGTGGGGTAATAATATGGTCATGGTCCAGGTAGGCAATGTTGTGAGGAAACTTACTACTTTACTTCCCTTGGCCTACAGTCTTTATTGGGACATTCTGTTAAATATCCTTTCTATATGTACAGAGAGATTCATTCTCTCTATGATTTGAGATATGTTAATCTAGAGAACCTGTACTAATACAAGTGTGGTTTTCCTCTGCTTCATCACTGATGAAGATGTGCTGGTTCACAATAGTTGCTCAACAGTGTTTCCCTTAAGTTTCTGGCTTTTCTCCCAGGGTTGTTTCATACCAATCATCTGGTGAAAGGGAGTTACAGTTTCCCTGAGCCCAGCATGAGGCCACAAAACAAAACTGTCGTTTCCCCAAATCCTTCTTGAATGATAATAGACTTGGCACTCTTCCAATCCTGGGTCAGATTGACACCTCCTCCACTGCACCTATCAAAGCTATTCACCTTGATTTCAGGAAGAAAGCAAGTGCTGTGAGGAGAGCTCAGGAAAGGTCTGAAGTCTGGTCCTGGTAAGTGCAGGATCAGTGCTCACAGAGGGGGGTTAGAACAAGTATCTGAATAGCCTGAGCTGGATTGGTGAGTTCTCCCCCAGGGCTGGGTGAGGTGAGATTCCTCTTGGAGAGGCACAAATGCTAATGGAGTGTAAACAACTCAGGAGATCTGAAAGGTCTGAGCTAGACCAGAAGCA
>NW_021604899.1:142319-168775 GCF_004785775.1 Grammomys surdaster | reverse complement strand
AAGAGACTATCCAAAAAATGCAGAAATGTACAGCCAAAGTTGTTCTGGTTTTTCTAAGTAACTCAAATTTCCAGCTAATCCTATATGGTTTACTGGCTGTTCCTTTCTCAGGCCATGTGTGGGTCATCAACGACACTCTGCACATGGCACTCACTCTGACCATTCCAGGTTTTTCCCAGGTGTTGCAAGGCACATTTGGCCTTCTGCATCAGAGCAGCAGGGCAATTGGCTTCCCTGAGTTCCTTGCTCACCTGCGCCCCAGCCAGACCCCAGAAGACATGTTTATAAAGAAGTTCTGGGAGTTCACCTTTGATTGTACATGGCCCTACCAGAAGAGCACAGTGACAGAGGGTGTCCAGTTCTGCTCAGGGAATGAGAGTCTGAAAAACAAGCTACATCCTTTCCCAGAAGTGAGCAGTATTGATGTTGCTTACACAGCTGTGTACAGCATCGCTCATGCCTTGCACAATATGCTAGCCTGTGAGTACCAGGATGGGAAAGGTACAGACTCCCAGGACTTTCATCCCTGGCAGGTAAGAGGGACATGTGTGGAGTGGATGGGTCAGGATGGCTGGAGAACAGGCACAATGGTTTTCACTAAGCTATGGAAGTGTTACAGATTTGGTATGCTTCAGTAAGGAAGTCCCATCTTTGCAAATGAGAGACATCATAGAAGTTGCATTGAAGGTGTCCATACTGTCTGTGTGATCTCAGATGAATCCGGTCCTTGTGGAGATGCTTCTGTACAAGTACAAGATGCCTTGAACAATTTCATTTTCAGATAATAATAAAGTTTTTACTGTCCCAAATTTGAGATTTGAGCTTAGATATACAGTGGATAAGTTTTAGTACAGGCATGCTGAAAGTCAAAATTTGAAGAGATATCAAATTATATATATATAGTTGTATGTGGGCATGTGTGTAGGCAAGCAGGTCCATGTGGAGGGTATGCATATGTGTGTGCCTACTTATGGGAAGGTCTGAGGATTATGTGAGTAATTACTCTTCAATTACTCTTCTTTACTCTTCTTCCTTATCCTTTGGGGCATGGTCTTTCACTCAAGACCAGACCTTGTTGATATGGCTAGTCCTGCTAATCTGCCTGTTCTAGGCATCATCTGTCTTCACCCTCTGAAGCTGTTGTTACAGAATGACTGCCACATGCACTTGACATTTAGGAGGGTTCTGGGTGTTTGAAGTTCTATCCTGTAGCTTGTGTGGCAAGGACTTTAATGACTAAGTTAACTCCTGTTCTCTTACCTCATTGTCTATTTATGCTATTATTTTATAATTTTATACACTTTATATACATTTTGGTCATTTTCTCCTTGTATGTATGTGTGTATGTATGTATGTATGTATGTATGTATGTATGTATCTATCTATCTATCTATCTATCTATCTATCTATCTATCTATCATCCCAAATATTCAAGATAACCCTTGGAAGACATGTTGCTCACTGATAGATAAACTGAGGGTGGTGGCTAAGGAGCGATTATATGTTTTTCATAACCTTCAGTGAGATTATCTGAGTCTATACTGTGTGCTTGGTGAATACAGTTTTGATCCAGAAGAACAGTGATAGTTGTTGGCTTTTTGGCTGAGATGAACAGATTAAAAATTACAGGAGGCCAGGCTTGATGATCCATGCCTGTCATCTTAGTACACAGGAGATTGAGGCGAGAGAATCAAGTTCCAGGCCAACCTGGACTACACAGCAAGATCCTATCACAAAATCCCATATATGAGTGTGTGATAACTCTGTGTGTGTGTGTGTGTGTGTGTGTGTGTGTGTGTGTGTAATCTAGGATAAATATGTAAAGTAAATGAAGGAGTGAAAAGCAAGAGAAGGGCAGAGTAAGGCCTGAGGAGTTCTGTCTGTCAGGAAATACCTGAGGTCTGAACCAAGGATAAGAAATGTCATGGGAAGAAGTGATAGGATTACAGATGGTAGGGACAGCATGTGCCAACATGCTAGAATGGAGACAAATAAGATGAACCACATGTGTGGGACTGAAGGAGTGGGACAGACTTGTCAGAGTGATTGGGAGGCCTAGCTGGGCTGGGGTCAGTCTGTGGAAGCCTTGCTAGTGTTTGGAGTCTGAAGAGTCTGATGGGAAGTTTGAGACAGTAGGGCACAGCCAAATGAGACCCTGGGTTCAGCACCACATTGTGATGTTTTGGGTTTAATTTTAAGGTTGGTCAGATGGCTCAGTGAGTAAAGGCACTTGGCCTCAAGCATAATAATTCCTTTCTCCCACAGTACAGCAGAAGACAACATTCTCAAGAATTAATGCCTAAAATCTCCAATGTGTGTCATGTATGAGATTCGTTCTCTCTCTCTCTCTCTCTCTCTCTCTCTCTCACACACACACACACACACACACACACACACACACACACACATACTTTGTAATATGTTTAAATATGAAATGGATTATAATCATTATTATTAATTTAGTAAAACTAGAACATTTTTTGTGAGTCGCTGAAAATATCACTTGTCCTTGAGCTGTCATATGCCTAATGGGAACACTTTTTGGTTGAACTGGCTCTTTGTTATTGCTGAAGCTATTTGCTTTAGCCCTTGGACAGACCCTGTCCAATGTTCAATATGTCCCTTCTTTCCCCAGCTGCTTCATGCTCTCAGAAAGGTGCACTTCAAGACTCCTGATGGAAATAAGATTATGTTTGATGCCAATGGAGATTTGGTGACACAATTTAATATCTTCCAAGGGCAGAAGACCCCTGCAGGTGTATTCCGCTTGGTCCATGTAGGCATGATAGACCCTCAAGCCTCTTCAGGGAACAAAATGATGGTGCAGTTGAAGGAGGATCTGCAAGTGAGTTCCATGAATGCAGAGATAACTGTTGTCCTAGTGTTTCAAAGTCTCAGGGAAATTCCAAGTCCAGGGTTCCTCATGTCTTCTTGTACATGAAGTCGATGTTGGTCTGGATTAGGCCAGTGCATTTGAACAGATTATCCTCTTTCCACTGAATGATACTGATTGATCAGCAAAAAAATATATATCAGAGCTGGGGTTGGAGAGATGTCTCAGTGGTTTGTTATACAAAGTCCAGACCTTGGATCTCCAGTAAACTTATAAATGCTAACTGGGTGATGTGGCCTTCCTGTAATTTCATTGCTGGAAAGTGGAGACAAGGAGATGGCCCAAACCAGCTAACTAGTAGGAATCCCCATAACAGCTATCTCTGGGTTTAACTTTGAGCTTCAATGTGCATAGTGGAAAAATCAATGGAGAATGATTAACATTAACTAGGTTAATGGAGAACATTAATTTAGGGCCTCTATTGCCCTATGTACATATATTTACATAATCCCATGTAGCTGCCAAAAACACATACACATATTTATACCATACACATGTGACAATGAGAAAAAAGGAAATACTAGATTCCCAAAATAGAATCAGTATCTGCATCTGCTTTTTTCTTTTCTTTTCTTTTTTTTGAGAGTATTATCATTGTCTGTGTTCAGGGTCTGCTCTGTAAACAAGAAGATATTGTCTCACTAAGCCAACACCTTTCCATGGGCCACCTAGGAAGTAGACTCAGTAGATACTCTCAGGTTACTTGCTGTGATAAATTTAACCATCCATGACAAACACCTGAGAAACAGTGTAAAGTGGGGAAAGGCTTTTATTGACTCATGGTGTGAGAGGTCCAAGGCCAGATGGATCCATTGCTTTGGGTGTGTGTGGCTGAGGCAATAAGTCTTGGCAGCAGGCATGTGTGGTCAAAGAGGTTTCCAATTCATGGAGCCCAGTGAGTATGAGGTGGCACTGTAGATACATTAAATAGATTAACACATTACATCTTACCAATGCACAGCCCCTGAGTCACACTTCCTCCAGTTAGGTCCTATGTCCTATTTTCTCCTTCTACGAGAAGCTCTCCTAATTAATGTTGCAGTCTACCATGACTGGATAGCTCCTCTGAGCTTGGCACAAAATGGAGGACTTTCTTTACTAGCAGGGCTTCCCCTTCTCTGATGTTGTCTTGGTGAGCCTGATTTTCAACATCCTCTACCTGGGGAAGGTTGAGTAGTCCTTGGCACACCTACAAACTTCCTTCTTTCCCTGATAAAAAACCACGTAGCAAGTACTTGGGATTCCTGGAATGCCTCTCAATACAAATGTGCCATCCATAGAACTTTAAACTCTAGGCAATAGTTTTCATTTATCCTGAAACTCCTCCCTACTCTCCAAAGTCTATATATATCGATTGTTCATCCTGAATAAAGTCCCCACAAGAAAAATATGTGCATGAACTAAGATTGTCTAAGAGAGCTGTTTCATTGAAGACAGTTGGAAATAGGCCTTTGTCTATAAGAGCTGTAATACTAAGATCCTCAGAGATTCCACACCCCCATACAGCTGAAACAAGATCCTGCAGACCTACCTGGAGTGGAAACTTAAGGGTTTTTTGAAAGTCAGTTGTGTTAAAATATGTTTTGTTGGGAAAAAGGTATAAAAGAATGTTTCCTGAACTGGACACAGGTTAAAGACTAAGACAGACTTAGGAAGGAATGTTTAGCTAAGATAGACACAAGAGAAAAGATGTTTTGATAAAACAAACACATGAAAGAACACATGATAAAGGATTCTTGGCTAATGACACACATATATTGTTCCACATTACATTGTATAGTTGAGCTCCATATATCGAGACTCCATAGAGAAAAATGCACCAAAAAACTTCTGGTGGTGTGCTGCAGTTTCTTCTTGCTTCTTTGGACTTGAGCTGATTGACAGGACAGAATGATATCAATTGACACAAATACACATGCTAAGACAAAATATGTGCTAAGACAAGACCAATGGAAGACATGTGATATTCAGAGGGTGTATAAAAAACTCGATAGACAGTGATGGAAGCTGAGCTAGGCTTACATATAAAGCTGGCTATACAGTGTTTGTTGGTCTTGAGTCTTCGCTGATCTTCACTGCATTGAGAGAGACATAGCTGAGAACTTCTCTTGACATTCCTCTGGGTCCCTACTACTGACACATGCTGAGGCTGAGACCTGGCTAACTGTGCTAGATAGTGTCACCCCTGCTGATTTGTGTTTTCTATCCTGACTCTACTAATCTAGACTACTGATATATCCATAAAATGTTTATGAATGGATTGAGCATGACTACTGACTCCTATAAACTAAACTGCTGATTTCCAAACAATACAGATGAAAGTTACAAAAAAAAACCCATTTCTAAATAGTTCCACTTCCTCCATATCTTTTCTTTTCCACTACCTTTGGTGGGTCATGGACTAAAAGGGTAAAAAATTTGAAAACCATCATTAAACATAAAATTTAAAAAATTAAGGTTACACCCGCCCATTCCAGACTCTGCCTCATCTGTCTAGCCTGATGTGTGGTGGTGTTTAGACCCCATGAGATGGGGAACCTGAGGATGTGAAACCACAGCTGGACCCCAAAATACATACAATGCTCGGTCTACAAAATAATTCATGAAATTAGGAGTCCACTGAGGAACTGATTCATCCATTGATTAGGTCAGATGCATCAAGATCCATTATTCTTCAAAAAACACATTATCTGGTAACCAATGGTCAACACAGAAGACTTTGGGAAACATTTGCGGTTCAGACATTAACATTTATTAACAAAATGAACAGCTGTTTTGAGACAGGCATGTGTCTGTGTGTATTCTGGTGCCTAGAAATGCCTCAGCTCCCTGTCCTCTGCCAGTTGACAAAGAGTCCTGTCCTCTGTAACTCTGTATACTTTGTCTTGGTGACATCTCCTGTCAATAGTGGGCTTAAGGTTTCCACATGAGAATGAGGTTCCCATTCTTGGATTTGTCAAGCATAAAGGACACGTTAAGTGTTCAGAGGATTGTTTTGAAGTACCTTTATTGGGGTTGATCTGGTTGGGATTTCTGCTGCCTTCTGTTGTGGCAGATCCCTCAGCATCCCACCCTTCCATCTTGATAATCCTTGCATGGAGGTAGAGCTGTGCTAAGAGAAACTGAGTCAGACCTTGCAAGTCCCATGAAAGTGGGAGGACCACTGGGTGTACTCTGAAAGTGTATGTGTGTGTGTTTGGTTGATAGAATCAGTGTCTACAATTTTTCTCTTTTAGAAGCATGAGGTCACTTTATTATTAGACTTTACATGAAAAACACAGGGCAGTCAAACTGTAAATCTTAACATCTTCACAGAGAGGGAGATGGGGAAGAGGACGAAAGACAGCCATGTCTTCTGAGTTAGGCATGGAGGCCTGCAAGCAGCCTCAAAGCTTCAGGGAGCATCAGAGAGAGAAGGCCAAGAGCAAGAAGGGAAGCAGGGCCAAGATATGGGCTGTTTCCAAAAGAAAGAAAAAAGAATAAAGAAGAAAACATGAAAATGATGGTTTTCTGAGTAACTGAGACAAGCAGCCTGAGTTGACAGAAGGGCATGGCAGTGCTTCTGAATGTCTGACTATATTATAATTGTTTTCATTGTTTATTATGCATGTGTGGGTACTTTGCCTGTATGCATATTTGTGTATTATGTGTGCACTTGGTGCCTGCAGAAGCCAGAGGAGTGAATTGGATCCTCTGGAACTGGCATTATACTGTGAGATGCTCTGTGGGTGCTGGGAATTGAACACTGCTTCTTTGGAAGAGCAGCCAGTACTCCTGACAGCTGAGTCATCTTTACAGCCCTTGACCTTTAATTGTTAACATATGAGCCACAGAGAGATCAGAAGCCAACCCCTTACACTGTTTCCTATAGTTTTGAAGCCATTAGCTAAAGAAACTGTATGTAGCCCATCCTCTATTATGTACAATTAGTACCTCTAGTGTTTGGCATCACTTGGGACAGCAATGTTTTCTGAAAGGCCTCTCATCTAGTGGGCTGAGAGGAAACTGTTGTGTTCTGCTTCTCAGGCTGAGGTCAAGCATCTGTCTCCCTGGAGAGTCACTGGTGACACTATGCTCCTTGTTATTAGGTGCCCACCTCTATCTGCAGTGAAAACTGCCTTCCAGGGTTCAGCCAAGTGCCCCGACTGGGAGCCCCCCACTGCTGTTTTGATTGCAGTCCATGCCCTGAGGGACAATTTGCAGACCAGCGAGGTAAGGACCTGGGATCTGAGTGAGCTACAGGGCACTGTGAACCTCCTGTATTTCTCCAATGTCTTAGTAACTGATCTACTGCTGTGAAGAGACACTGTGACCAAGACAGCTTCTAAAAGACTCATATGGAAATGGGGCTTGCTTAGAGATTCACAGGCTGAGTCCATGGCTATAATGGTAGGACATGTGGCAGAAGGCAGTCAGGCATGTTGCTATACCAGTATCTGAGAGCTTAAGTTCTGATCCAGAGGCAGCATGCAGTTGTTAATGTGGAGTGTGGACCTAGTGTGGGATTTTGAACTTTCAAAGGCCATATATCATGACACACCTCCTCTAACAAGGCTATAGCTGCTCCCAATCAATCTCTAACTGCCCAGCATGTAGGAACCAGACATTCAAATATATGAGCCTATAGGTGCCATTCTCATCCATACCACCTCACCCATCTACTGAGGTGTGCCATTCTCTGCTTTCCTGTGGACTTTGGTGGGAACACCATTGAGAATGCTTCCTTTATAATTGTTTCTTGGTAAGTACTTTATTGAGACAAACAAGTGAATGATCCATAATTACACAGCCTAATGGATTGCCCATTGACAAACACTGTAAAACTAAGTGCTTTTCTAGTCCAGCCCTTGCTTTGAGTAATGATTCAAAGACACATGCATTAAAGGCTTCAGCCACTATAGCTGGGTAGATTCTGAGCTATTCTAACCTGAGAATGCTGGCTTTGCCCACTTCCCAGCCCCATGTTCCATTACCTGCCACCTTGGCCTTGCCATGGCAATTTCTTTTTCATGTGTGTCTTGATGGAAAATGTTGGGGATGGTTTTGGGCACTGTGTCCTCAGGTGCTGATTGCTGTACCCAGAGATCTGGTCGTAGTCTAGACACTGACATTGTCAATCATCTCCTTCTCAATGATGTGTAAAATTTCTATTCCATCACCTCTGATTCAGCCTATAGCTGGGCTGAAGAGAATAGGCTGGAACTTCAGATATCCATCAGGCATTGCCAAACAATTCCATAGTATGAGAGGAAGAAGAAGAGACTGACCAGGAGGATTCTCAATGGGCTGGGACGGAGGAAGCCATAGAGAATTGGAATAGATGAATGTCTGCTTTTTACCTCATCTTTAGTTGACTTACTGTGAAATACCGTTCCATTTTGAGATACTGATGGACAAGACTTTAACAAATAAATATTTTGGGTACTACTCTGTCTAAAACACTTGTTAATATGACCTTTTTCTATTGCAAAAAATACCAATTGCTAAAAAGGTCACATAATTGAAGTGGATTGTGGCTGGTCAGTGTAGTCAACTCAGTGATTTCTAGGCTCAGTAGAGATTCTGTTTCAACACCAAAGGTAAAGAGGGTCTGGAGAGATGGCTTCTCAGTTAGGATCACCCGTGTGGTGGCTCACATCCATGTGTAACTCCAGTTTCAGGGGATCTGATGCCATCTTCTGACTGTTGTATATACCACACATTCACATCATGAAAAAAAATATATATGCAAAACACTCAACAAGTAAAATAAGTAAGTAATTCTTAAAAAGAGTAAGTTGTTGAGACTAAGGAAATGGATTTTGAACACTCACTGTCAGTTTTGACAACCTGAGATCTGCTCCTGAAACCCACATGGTGGAAGGAGATGACCAAAGTCCTGACCTCTAAGTGCACCCCATGGCATGTTTGAATTCACACACATCGTATACATACCAAAAATGTATAACTGTATATAAATATGAATACATTTTGTTAGAAAGATAAGGTGTGGGAAATGATTGAGAAACAATATCTGGTGATAATTTCTGATCTCCATATGCATGTGCACCCAACATACATACATGTATGCACAAACATAGCTACACATAAACTCACAGAAATTAGGTACTGTTGTGCAGTGTTATAATCACGCACTTAAGAGAGTGAAGAAGGAGGCTGAGGAATTCTAGGTAATCTAATACTCAGCTACTTCAAGGCCAGCCTGAGTTACAGGAGAAACTGATTCAAGATACAAACAAAACCCTCACATAAAACAGATATAGATGGTGCATTTTTCTTTGTGCCTTTACCTCTATTATTATCTATTGCAGCCCTGGTCACCAAGAATAATTCTTAAATATATTACTTGATGGAGAGGCTGCAAGAGAAGTTAATGCTTGGGATACCTTCCTCAGAGCTAGTGTAGTTCCTATAGTGTTACAGAAATGGTGTCATTCTGTCTCCCACAGACATGAAGAGATGTCTTCTGTGTCCCAAGGAGCAGTACTCAAGCCATACCAGAGACCATTGCCTGCCCAGGACAGAGATCTTCCTGGCCTTTGAGGAGCCATTGGGATTCATACTGGCTTTGGTGGCACTCTTGCTGGCTGGTCTGGCTGTCCTGGTTCTTGGAGTGTTGCTGAAGCATCGGGATACACCTGTGGTCAAGGCCAACAACAGAACTCTCAGCTACTTCCTCCTGATCTCTCTTTGCCTGTGTGCCCTGTGTGCCTTGCTCTTCCTTGGGAGACCCACTGTCACCACCTGCCTCCTCCGTCAGACCACCTTTGTTGTGGTGTTCACAGTGGCTGTCTCCTCTGTTCTGGCCAAGACTCTTACAGTAGTCCTGGCTTTCAGAGTCACCAGGCCACAGAGCAGGATCCAGGTGTTCCTGAGCCCTGGTGCTTCAACCTCGGTGGTCCTCATTGCTTCCTTGATACAGGTTGTTCTTTGTGGGGTATGGTTGGCCACCTCCCCACCATTCCCAGACAGGGATATGATCTCAGAGCCCCAGCACATTGTCATACAGTGTCAGGAGGGTTCTGGTGCCACCTTCTTCTGTGTGCTGGGCTACTTGGGTTTCCTGGCAGGGGGTACCTTCTCTGTGGCTTTTCTGGCCAGGCGCCTTCCAGATGTCTTCAATGAGACCAAGTTCCTCACCTTCAGCATGCTGCTCTTCTGCAGTGTCTGGATAGCCTTCCTGCCCCTGTACCATAGTGCTCGAGGGAAGTCCACTGTGGCTGTAGAGATCTTCTCCATCCTGGCTTCCACTGCTGGACTTCTGGGTGGCATCTTCATCCCTAAGTGCTACATCATCTTGCTGAAACCCAAGAAGAACACCCCTGCCTGGCTAAGGCAAGGCCACCAGGCACAGCACAATAGGCAGCAGTGTGTGATGCTCCAGAGAAGTTGTACATCCTCAGGGGAGTCACCAGGACCAAGTGCATGATTTTGCCTCACAGTTTTTTTGTGGATCAAAAGTTATTTTAAAAGGCAGATCAAGATTCAAGTGAGATACTTAGGACAAAACACAAATTACTTTTGCGTTTAGAGTGGACATATAGATGGTTACTGACTATTCTCTCCATGTGTATTGCTAAAAGTTCTTACCATTAAAGTTTGTAAAGGAAAGCTTGGAAGATGTCTCAATGGGTAAAAATTCTTGCCCTTATGCATGACAACTTGAATGTGATACCCAGACCCACATGGTAGAAGGAGCGAAGTGGCATCACTTATTTGTTCTCTGACCTCTGGTTGGTAATCAAAGCATACCCCTCACATGCGGACCTGGAAAATATCAATGCTAAGGTGCTAAATGTGTCATGAGGTGATGATGATGATGTCATGGGTTGTTGACCATGTGTGAAACTGACAGGCAGATTGTTTTTCTGCTTTTGCTGTGGTTTCTTTGTGCTTCTAAATTTTCTGTTTTTTTTAATAGTTAATTTATTTACTTTATGTTCTGCACCCCCACATCTTTCATCACCTCTCCTCACCCTCTCTCCTCCTTTTCACCTCTGAGAATGGTGAGGTCCCTCTGGGGAACCAACCTACCCGGGAGTAGTCACTGCAGGAGTATGTACATCCTCTCCCACTAAGTCCAAACAAGAAAGCCCAGTTAGAGGCAGAGGATCCACAGACAAGCAGCAGAGTCAGGGTATGCCAGCACTTCAGTTGTGTGGCCAACATGAAGGTCAAGATGCACATCTGCTAGACGTTTCGGTTTTGGGGGACACCTGTGTTTTGCCCTTGCATGCTCTTTGGTTTGTTGTTTAGTCTCTTGGAGTTCCCAAGTGTCCAACTCTTTTGGTTGTCATATGGAATCCCTGTCCCTTTGTGTTCCTCAGTTCTTCCTCCATCTCTTCCACAAAACTTCCTGAGATTTGTGTAATGTTTGGCTGTGGGTCTCTGCATCTGTTTTTGTCAGGTGCTGGGTGGAGCCTCTCAGAGGATAGTTATGTTAAGATCCTGTCTGCACGCATAACAGACTATCATTCATAGTGTCAAGGATTGGTTCTTGGGGTCTGCCTTTATGTGTTACTTGGTCTTTTTCTCTTGCAGCTTTTTTAAAAAAAAGATTTATTTATTTATTTATTTATTTATTTATTTATTTATTTATTTTATATGAGTATATCACCATTGTTCTCTTCAGATACACCAGAAGAGGGAGGGCATCAGACCCCATTACAGATGGTTGTGAGCCACCATGTGGTTGCTGGGAATTGAACTCGGGACCTCTGGAAGAGCAGTTGGTGCTCTTAACCACTGAGCCATCTCTCCAGTCCTCTTTTGTAGCTTTTAATATTCTTTCTTTGTTCTGTACATTTAGTGTTCTTATTATTTTGTGGCAGGAGGATTTTCTTTTCTGGTTAAGTCTATTTGGCTTTATGTAAGCTTTTTGTAAATTTATAGGCATCTCTCTAAGTTAGAGGATTTTAAAAAATGATTTTATTGAAGATATTTTCTGGACCTTTGAGCTGGGAATCTTCCCTTCTTTTATTCCAGTTGTTCTTAGGTTTGGTCTTTTCATAGTGTCCCAGATATCCTGGATGTTTTGTGTCAGGAAGTTTTTAGATTTAACATTTTTATTGACTGATGCATCAGTTTCTTCTATTGTGTCTTCAGTGCTTGTGATTATGTCTTCATTTCTTGTATTTTGTTGGTGATGACTGTAGTTCCTGTTCTCTTTCCTAGGTTTTCCTTCTCCAGGATTCCCTCAGTTTGTTTTCTTTATTGCTTCTATTTTCATTTCCAAGTATTGTATGGTTTTATTTCATTCTTTCACCAGTTTAATTGTATTTCTGGTATTTCTTTAAGGAGTATATTCGTTTCCTCTTTAATGGCCTCTATCATCTTCATAAGATTGGATTTAAGGCCATTTTCCTGTGTTTCATCTGTGTTAGAATATCCAGGGCTTGGTGATATAGGATAGCTGAGCTCTAAAGCTGCCATATTGCTCTGGCTGTTGTAGATTGTGTTCTTCTGTTGGCCTCTAGTCATGTGGATTTGGGATTATTATAGGTTTAGTTGATGATTTCTGAGTTAGTCTTTGTTGGATAGGTATTTTTGGTATTTTTTGGATGTTTTTCCCTTTGGTTTCTGTTTCCTCTTTGTCTTTTTGCCTGAGTGGCCTGGGATTCTGGTGACCAGCCTTCAGGTCCAGTAGGGTATCTCTGCTGGAGTTTTTGTGGCCTGTATGGCCTTTGAGGTTTTGGGTACTAATGTTGCCTCACAGTCTCTAGTATCATGGTGGCCTAGGATCTCTGGTGCCTTCCTGGACTGCTGGAAAGCAGGGGGAGTTGTGGGCCATAAAATAGAGTTCAGGGAATGGGGTGTAGTTTATGGTATTTGGGTGTGCTTTAAGAGAAGTTGGCAGGTATAGGACTTGTGGTAGGGCCTTAACTGGTGTTCCTGGTGCTGGAGGGCCTCCAGGAAAGTTAATTTGAATAAAGATTGTTGATCTTACTGGTTTTCTCAAAGAAACAACTCTTTGTTTTATTGGTTCTTTTTATTTGTTTGTTTGTTTCAATGTTACTGATTTCTGCCTCGAGTTTGATTGTGTCTTGCCCCTACTCCTTTTGAGTGTTATTTCTTCTTTTTGTTCTAGAGCTGTTAAGTCACTAGTGTGATATCTCTCCATTTTTTTAAAATGTAGGCACTCAGTGCTATTATGAATCAGCCTTTTAGAACCACTTTCATTTTGTCCCATATGTTTAGGTTTATTTGTGTATTTATTTTCATTGAATTATAGAAAGCTTTTAATTTCTTTCTTGACCCATTTTTCATTCATTAGAGAGTCGTTCAGTTTTCATGAGTTTGTAGGCTTTCTGTTGTTTCTGTTGTTGCTGACATCCAGCTTTAATCTGTGGTAGTCAGATAGATGCAGGGTGTTATTTCAATTTTCTTGTGTCTGTTGAGACTTGCTTTGCATCTGATTTTGTGGCTAGTTTTGTAGAACATTCTATGAGATGCTGAGAAGAAGCTATACTCTTTTGTCTCTGTGTGAAATATTCTGTAAATATCTGTTAAGTTTATTTGGCTTATAACATCAGTTATCTTGAGTATTTCTCTGTTTAGTTTTTGTTGGGATGGCCTGTTTGTTGGCACAGGTAGGTTTATTGAAGTCTCCCACTATCAGTGTGTGAGAGTCAATATGTGATTTAAGCTGTAGTAGTGTCTATGAACCTGAGTCCCTTGTGTTTGTGGCATAGATGTTAAGAATTACTATGTTCTTTTGGTGGATTTTCCTTTGATGAATATATAAGGAATGTCCTTCCATATCTTGATTAAGTTTGGTTTGAAGTCTATTTTGTCAGATATTAAAATGGCTATATCAGGTTGCTTCTTAGGTCCATTTGCTTGGAATATCTTTTCCATACGTTTACTTTGAGGTAGTATCTATTCTTAATGCTAAGGTGTATTTCTTGCAGCAGAAGCATGGATCTTGTTTTTTTCATTAGTTCTGTTCATCTGTGTCATTGTATTGGAGAACTGATAAGACTGACATTGAGAAATATCAAAGAGAAATGTTTATTGATTTCTGTTATTTTGTTGTTGCTGGTGCTGTTGTTGTTGTGATGGTGTGTGTTTGTGTTTCTCTTCTTTTGATTTGTTGCTCTGGGATTATTTATTCTCTGTATTTTTTGGATGTAGTTAATCTCTTCACTTTGGGATTTTTCTTCTAGCATCTCTTGTAGAGCTGAGTTTGTAAATAAATACTGATTAAATTTGTTTTTGTCATGTCATGTCTTTTTTTCTCCATCTAATGTAATCGAAAGTTTTGCTGAGTATAGTATACTCTGTGCTGTCTGGAATCTGTAGTCTCTTAGAGTCTGCAGGACATCTTTTCAGGCCCTTCTGGGTGTTAGAATCTTCTAGGTGTAATTCTTCTGGGTCTGCCTTCATATAATACTTGGCCTTTTTCTCTTGAAGACCTTTAAGCTTATATCTTCATTCTGTATGTTTAGTGTTTTAATTATTATGAGCTGAGGGAGATTTTGTTTCTGGTCCAATCTATGTGATGTTTTTACAATTCTTGTACCTTTCTAGGCATCTCTTTATGATGGGAAATTTTTCTTCTATGATTTTATTGAAAACATTTTCTGTGCCTTTGACCTTGGTTTCTTCTTCCTCTATATCTTATATTCTTAGGTTTGGTCTCTTCACAGTGTGACAGGTTTTTTTTTTTTTTTTTTTTTTAGGTTTACCATTTTCTCTGTACAATGTATCTATTCCTTTAACATGTCTTTGATGCCTTAGATTTTTCTCTTTCCTCTCATATTCTGTTGGTAAATCTTGCCTCTGTGTTTCCTATTCAAGTTCCTATATATTTTCATTTCCAGACTTCCCTCAGTATATGTTTTCGTTATTGATTCTATTTCAACTTTCATGTACTGAACAATTTTATTCATTTCCTTTCACTGTGTGTGTATTTACAGATTTCGCTAAGAAATTTATTTTTCATCCTTAAGGACTTCTATCATATTCATAAAGGGTCTTTTATCATATTATAGGGTCTTTTCCTGTGCTTCAGCTATGTTGTAATATTTGGCCTGTTGTGATAGGGTTGCTGGGGTCTAATGAGAACATATTTTTCTGGCTGTTTTGTGTTTTTTAAAAAATAGTTTTTATTTTATTTTATTTTGTGAGCATTTGCACCTTTCCTGCAGGTATGTTGGTGTGATGGTACCAGATTACTGGAACTGAAATTACAGACAGTTGTGATACCTGTGTACTGGTGATTGAACCCCAGTCCTCTTGAAGAGCAGCCAGTGCTGTTAATCATTGAGTCATCTCTCCAGCCCTTGTTTGTGTTTTTATGCTGGTGTCTAGGCATTTGGTATTAGAAAGATTGTACTTCTAGGTGCTTGTATTTGGTCTTTTCATTGTTGGGTGGGTGTTTTGGTGTTTTGTTTTGCTTGTTTGTTGTTTGTTTTCTGGTTGTTGTACCTAGGTTTCTTTTTCCTTTCTGCTTCTTGGGGGAGTGTAGTGGCTATGTGTTGCCTAGTAGGAAATTCTGAGGTCTTGATAAGTATGGTCACTGGGGGTTCCAGGTAAAATGTATTTCTGGGTATTGGGAGCTGACACTTAGGAATGAGGATGGGTTGTAGGTATTTAGATCCTCAGGCAGGAGCAAAATTGAGTTTTCTGCCAGAATCTGCTTAGTCTTCTGGGAATGAGGACCGAGAGTGAGGACAGGCTACAATAGAAGGTTTGCTACAGAAATAAGATTGAAATTTTGGACTTGGAGGAATGGAGAGATAATTGTAGATGTATACTTGTAGAACTGAAGAGTTACAGTTAGACTATGTCCTTCTCAGGTGAGAGTGCCCTGTGTGTTCCCAAGGAGTGTCTGCTGGAGTTTGGAGCTGGGCAAAAACATTGAATTAGGGGAGGGAGGTTAGGAGGTGAAAATCTGTGTGATCTTCTGGAGATGGGGGGAAGGGGGAAAGGGAGGATTCAGTAGGTATTCTACTGCAGAGTCAGAGATGAGACTAGGGACTGGATTTGGTGGAATGGAGGGAGAGGTAAAGCTCTATCTGCAGTTAACCTACCTGTTTCCCCATCAGAGCATGATATTTATTCTTTATTCGCACAACGTCATGACTGGCTCACACCTCCACTCAATAGAAAAATTTCCTGTCTTTCTGGAGAGCCAAAATATAACTGCAATATACACACAATTCATTTTTACTCTATTATAAATAAAAGGAGCTGTATTAGCTCAGACTGCTAATATACACAAAATGTTAGATTGGTTTGGTTTACACAATAAAATTTACGGTAGACCTGGATTATAGAATTCTGTGATACAGCCATAAGTGCAGCCATGTTCTGGGAAGAGCGCTTTTCGACTTGCAAACATCTTGCCCTGTTGTACTGCTATTATTCTGTGCATAGTCACAAAAACTCCGAGTGTCATATTCTTTGTAAGAACATCTGTCTACTGGATTAGAACTCACCATCATAACTTCATTCAATCTAACCTTTTTCAAAATTTGTTTTTATTTTTAAATGTATATGCGTATGCCTATTCATATTCCCTTTCTCCCATGAGTTGAGGTGAGTTATGGTGTCCACGCTGTCTAAAAACAGTATTAGCTCCCCTGAAGCTGACACTGAGGCAGTTGTTGGGGTTGCTGGGAACAGAACCTGGGTCTTCTACAAGAACAGTACTCACTGACAACTGCTGAAACATGTTACACATCTCATTAAAGGCCCTATACATAAATAAACCCATGTGCGGGATTAGAGATTTAACTCTTTTTTTTCCAAGTGCTGGCTATCAAACCTAGAACTTCATGCATACCAAGAAAACACTCTACCACTAGCTACATCTCTGACAGCAATGGACATTTTTGAAGGGGAATATTTCAGTCACAACAAGCCCATCTTTGCCTCTGAACATCCTTTAGATCTCTTTGTACACTCTGGTGTCTTAAGTGATTGTAGTTGAAGGTACCCACACTCACTTCACAGGAAAGGCCTTTCCCTGGTGTGAACTGTTTCATGTTTAATAAAACTAGAGTGGTAGTTAAAGGCCTCTTACATTTGTTGCATTCACTAGACCTTTCTCCCATACTACCTCTCCAGTGACTACTGGGTCTAGGGCACTTGCTAGAGGGTACACGTTTGGTGCATTGGTAAGATCTCTCTTCAGTGTGAACCCTTTCATTTATGAGATTGGATTTTTTTGTTAATATTTTTCCACATTTATCACACTCACATGATCTTGCACCATGATGAATTCTCTGGTGTTAGAAGAGATAGGAATCTGAACAATTTCCCACAGTATGAACTGTGCTGTGACTTAAGAAGTGACAATTTTATGAAAGGGGCATATGCAGAGTCCCACAGCCAAATATTAGTTGGAACTCAGGGGAATCCTGTGGAAGCGGGGGAGGAGGGATTGTATGATGCAGAGGGGTCAAGGACATTACAAGAACATGGCTCACAGAATCAATTGATCAGGGCTCACAAGGGCTCGCAGAGACTGAAACAACAATTAGGGAGCCAGCATGGGTCTGACCTAGATCCTCTATATGTATGTTATGGTTTTGTAGCTTATTGTTCTTGTGGGATTCCTAAGAGAGGAAGCAGGAGTGTCTCTGACTCTTTTGCCTGCTCTTGGACCCTTTTCCTCCTACTGGGTTGTCTTACCCAGCCTTAATTTGAGGGTATGTTCCTCACCTTATTGTAACTTGTTATGCCATGTCTGGTTGATATCCTTGGGATGCCTGCTTTTTTTCTGAAGGGAAACAGAGGAGGAGTGGATCTGGAGGAGAAGGGAGGTGGGGGGCACATGCAAAAAGGGGGGAGGGGAAACTGTGATCAGAGTTATTGATATATATCAATATATATCAATATATATATTGAATACATTATAGTCAGTAATATATGGAAAACTAGTAAAAAATGTAACAATTTTAGATAAAGGATTTCTCACATTCACTACATTCATAAGACCTCTCATCAATGTGAATTATGTCTCTAAAAATAATTTCTTTATTCTCTCCCTACTAAACAATTTTCCACATTCTGGCAAACAATTACAGTTTTCTACATAAATCTGCATCAGCACCAAACGCAGAACATTTGGGAAAAGCACCTCAGAAGCAATGTGAGCAACACTCATTGCTGAATAGCTAAGCTGCAGATTCCAGGTGTCTTCTAGCAGAGAGGCTGGGAAGGACTTCCCCCTCAGCACAGAAGCTTTCTGGCAACAGGTTACCAGCACACGGGAGAATTCCAACCAGACATCTGAGTGTGTTCTGGGCTTTTTCCACTATGAAAGAGCCATTACAACTAGGGGCAGTATGAAATTTTTCAGCTGCCAACAAGTTATCGTCCTCATCAGGGAAAGATTTTACAAGTATAATATATGTAAGAAATTTGTCAGTATAAGCTGTGGCCTCAGGTCATTCAAGAGTTAACACTTCAGAAAAGCCATATGTATAAGGAAACTGCATCAAATACTCTAGGTAAAATCCTAGCCTCATTACAAAGAAGTGTGCATGGGTGTAAGACTTCATCAATGTGATGGATATGTGACTGATGAACTCAAGAACTGGGTCCGTGGTACAATTTACAGAATCAGGGTTCTGATCCAGGATGGGGTTACCCAACAAATTTTGCCTATAAAGATGGAATGGATGGAGTCCATGAGTTTTAAAAACACAGTCTTGAAATACGACACAGGAAGAATAGAGTATATAGCTTGTTGTATTGAAACAGCTGTCAGCTGGATATTGTCCACTACCGACATAGTCAGAGCCCAAGACAATTTGACACTAATAGCTGCCCTTCAATGACTATGCTTGTATATAGTAAAGGAAACAGTCATTACAGTAAAGAGACTGCCTGTTGACATGGGAACATGTGAGAAACCATGGTTGATCTTCTGAAATTCTTCAATTTTCCACACAGATTGGCTGAAACTTACACCCTAACAGCCTCTCCATCCATCATTTGCAGCTCCCTAGAACCCCTAATCCACTTTGTTTCTACAGGTTTTGCCTTTTATGGGTGTTTTATGTAAACAAATCACGGGTAGGTGTCTGGTTTTGTACATGCAGTAGAATGGTTTCATTATGACCACACATATGTGGAATATACATCAGTATTTGATCCATTAAATTGCTGAGATATACTCCATTGTACAGATAAGTCACAGTTCGTTCATCTGTCTATCAGTTAATGAGACAACAGTTTATTGTATATCATAAGCTGATCTCACACTTGTAGTTTTATTGTAACTACCTCCCAGGTGCTGGGACTGCAGGCATTGTCCATCATGCCTGGCCATATTACTCTGTTATAAACATGGGCAAGTTTTTGTGCGGACATGTATATCTAGGAGTAGCTATGCTGGGTCATGTAGTAATTTCATGTTTATATTTCTAGGAATGACCAGACTGTTTTCCAAAGCAATTGTACTGAGGATGGCAATGAATGGGAACCAACAAAAAACCGTTAATGCACTTAAACACTAAGATTTTCTGGGGTAACCTTTTGTTATTTGATTCAACAATGTGAACTTTGTCCATGATGCCATTGTGTTGGAAGGTCAAAAGACTGAACAGCTTGTCTTCATTTCTAACCTTCCAGCGATTGGCTACTCATAGCTCATTGCTACATGAACTGCCTATGTAGCTCCTTCCCTGCAGGTCACGTTCCCTCATCAGAGTTGAGAACCAACAGAAATGGCCACCTCTTAATCTAGTCCTATATTTATTATGATATCCTCAGTGTCTTCATGTATAAAAATGGAGAATAAATGACCAGATCTGATAATCACTTAGAAAGTTTTGTTTAATGAAAATATTTTGCTATCACAGTCAGGAAGACACCCCCCCCCAAAAAAAAAGGACTAAGGAATCTTTCTGGTCTGGAGCCAGAGAACAAAATCCTAACAATCTGTCTTTTGCTTTTAATGAACTTGGACTGTTTCCTATATTCCAGTTAAGTTATAATTATTCATGGATTATTACAGCTAAGAAGCAAGAGTTTAGGTATCATATGAATTTATTTTCTGCTAGATGCTTCTCATGTTTCTTTCTGTAGAATGTTCTTGGACGAGGTTCTCTAGAAGTCCTGTTTATGTTCTTGGTTGTCTGCAGTTTAGTCTCCACATTGTCTAGCACATAGTACACCTTTCTTTCGTTTTCACAGATTTCCTGAGTTTCCATCTTTCTCCATTTATTGGTGACTCTCCACTTTTTCGGTATAACTAGAGTTCTCTGATGTAGTTCCCTTCAAGACAGTTTGCTCTTTCTTCATTTTCTTCTTAATGTTTTCGATTCTTTTTGTTTTAATAACTAAAATATAGAAATTGTATTACTGAGATTGGAGTAAATGAAAGTTAGAAATGAAAATAAAGAAAGTCAGAAAAAATAAAGGTATTTTCAGAGAATACTAAATGTTACTTATAAGGATGGTGATTTTTAAAATTATGTATATATTTTTTTGTTTGTTTTATTTTGGAACAAGATCTTGTTATACATTCCAGGCTGTCCCTGAATTCTCCATCTACCTGTTACCACTACCCAAGTGCTGTGATTTGAGGTGTGAGCCATCACCCTCAGCTAAAATTTGAATTTTAAAATGATTATATTCTGTGTTCAAGCCTTTCAATTACCCAATAATAATCCAATGTAATTTAAAAAAGGCATTGGAAAATATGTTTTTACAGGTTATAAAGGCTCAACCTCTGCCAGGCAGTGGTGGCACACACCTTTAATCCCAGCACTTGGGAGGCAAAGGCAGGTGGATTTCTGAGTTCAAGGCCAGCCTGGTCTACAGAGTGAGTTCCAGGACAGCCAAGGCTAAACAGAGAAACCCTGTCTCAAAAAACCAAAAAAAAAAAAAAAGGCTCAACCTCAGGAAGCATCAACCATTACTGCTGCTCTTAGCATGTGACTCTTTCAGGTTGGGCACATATAGGATTGTTTAAAAGGAATGAAGCAGAGGATGTCATTGTGTTTGGACCAGACACTGAACATTGCATGTTCTTTTAGAACATATGACCTGAAAGATTGTATTTTTTTTTTTTTTACAAAATCAAGCTTCTGAAGAATTTATGGCATCCTCTCTTCACAAATAAACATAGGCATCTCTCATATGCTTGTGTCTCACATAGTGTCCTTCTGTTTGAGAGAAATGCTTTATTGTATAGACCTGGATCCCATTTATACCAGCCTGAAGCAAGTGGGAGTGTCTGTTTGTAGATATTCAAAATGCTGGAATAATGTACCAATAATAATTATATTCAAGGTAAAGTTTCATTCAAAACAAGGTTTGTTTCCTGAACTCTGTCTTAGATTCTTGGAATTGTCCACATTGGGAATCAAGCAACAAGACTTGGCAGGAATGGTTCATTTCTATATGAACATCATTTTTTCTTAACTCAGATTCTATTTGATCCCTCTTAAATTTTCTTTGGAAAAGATCAAATCACCATTGACAGATTTGAATGTGATAGGAAAAAGCACCTGAGCCAATGAATTTTCCCAGCTCCTCATTCTCTGGATGCAGCTGGCAAGATGCACCATAACTGTCATCTTTAGAAGCCTCTTTCTCATCTATGAGTGGAATCTCGACATTTTCATACAACATTGCAAGCTGCTGTTTTTCCTCAGCTTTTACCAGTCGACTGGAGAAAGATAGAGAGACGAATGTAAAGGCAGGTTTTTTTTTTTTCAGTCAACCATCCTGTCTTCACACTACAGCCTTTTAAGTTGTATTTATATTGATATGGGTGAGGTTGGGAAAGGGGCCTATGAAGAAAACAGGAAGGAAAATATCAGATTCTCTGGATCTGGAGCTACCTGACCTGGATGTTGGGAAATAAGCTCCAGTTCTCTGCAAGAGCATGGAATGCTTTTAACCCCAAATTCATCACTCCAGCCAAGATCATGAAATATTTTGACTCAAGAGAAATTGCTTATGCATGCTGGAAGGTGGAGAACAGAGAAAGAAATATATATTTATTTGAAACTTGAAATTTCTGACTTGGCATGGGTGATTCACGTCAACAAATACTTTTATAATTTCAAACCTCATAACTAAAGCAGTACTGGGTGTGGATGACATATATAGACTAAATACAAAATTCAAGATACAACAAAAGGCACTTTCAATGGAATATAATACAAAATAAAAAGCAATGCCAAGAAAGCTACAATGAACAAAATGTCAAGATTTTAAATAAATGTAGGATGTTACAGATTGTTCCTTTTATGCAGCTTCTAATATCCTGGCTTTGCCCAGCATGACTTCTGTACTTAACTGGGGCTGAGGAGACAGGTTGGTCAGCAGAAAGCTTATCACACAAGCCTTATGACTTGAGTTCAATCTCCAGGACCCACATAAAAAGTCAGGTGTGATGGTGCACACGTGTAACCCGACTCTGGGGAGGCAGAGACAGGAAGATTCCTGCAGCTCAGTGCTCCCCTTATAACCCAACTGGCGAGTTTTAAACCCCAGAGAGAGATCCTATCTCATATCACTCCTCAGGTGGATGGCACCTGAGGACTGATACCAGAAGTAGATGTTGGCCTCTGGCCACACATAGCAACATGCTCACTCACACACAGAAAGATGCTATTATTTTGTAAACTGTGGCTAGTTGGGTATTGATATTTTTTTCACACTAAACTAAGATATGGTTCATCCTGACTAGTGAATTTTTAAACTCTCCCTTAAGGTTCGCACTTGAGGTTGTGCCTGCCCTTTGTTAGTCCAGTGCTAAAAGTGGATGGGTGAGCTAGATCATTCAGTGTGATGTGGAAATAGATGACGCTGTTCTACTTTCTCCTGGCATACTTATGTACTTAGTTCTATGTGACTTGGGTAATAAAGAATGCTTTAATGATTAGTGTAATTGTATTCTAAAGAGCAGTGATAGAGGAAAAACAGAAGGAATGAACATCCTAGACCAATAGTTCTCAACGTTCCTAATGCCAAGATCCTTTATACAGTTCCTCATGTTGAGGTGACCTCCAATCATAAAATTATTTTCACTGCTACTTCATAACTGTAATAGTGCTACTTTTATAGCTCATAATGTAAACATCTGATCTCCAGGATATCTGATAGACAGCCCCCGTGAAAGGGTCATTTGACCCTAAGAGGGTTTTGACTCATAAGTTGTGAACCTCTGTCCTAGACACATGCTATGAGATAGCAAAATTATTTTCCATTAAATGTAGTAAAGATGTAGATTCAGGATGAGTGAGGCACTGACCCAAGAAGCAAATTTTAACAGGATTCAAAAATACACACGAATAAAAATAACTATTTTAATTCAATATTTTCAAGCATTGATACGAATTCACACAGTCCACAATAAGCCAAATATCCAACACTCTATACTCAACATCTAGGTGTATAAATATACTCCCAGCTCAAGGCACAGACAGAATAAGAACTAGGTAAGTTTTAGGCTAGCATGGGCTAAAATTGTGAGTCCTTGTCTCAAAAAGGAGTCCTTCCCATTAGTTAAGTCTTATAAATGTCTTCACTTGCCATACTCAGGTTGCCATCAACTTTAAAAGAAGTTTTTACTTTCTTTGGGTATTTTAGAAGGATGCAATAGAATCTAAGACTGAATTAGAGCCATAGTATGTGGTCCAAATATGATGCCACTTTGGCTTAATAATTTCAAAATGACCATGTCATCTTTTGAAAGCTACACCCAATGTGATCAAAGCATGTTGTATGAAATTCTCAAAGAGCAAATAAAAACATTTTAAATGTATTTTTTAAATAAGATCTTTTGAGGGGGGGGCCTGGAGAGTAACATTTAGAATATAAACAAATAAAGTAATTAGTTAAAAAATAAGAGCTTCACCCTAATATCTAAATTCTAAAAATCAGAGGGCAAAGTAATTGTCACACAAGCCTGAGGACTTGCGTTAAATCCCAAGGATTCACATAAGCCAGATGTGTTGGTACAAACTTATAACCCCGACACTGGGAAGGTTCTGGCATTTCCATCCCATCAAATTTTAATCTAGGCTGGTTTCCTTCTCTTCCTCCTTTTCCTCTTCTCCCTCCTCCTCTTCCTCCTTCTGTTTTCCTTCTTTGTTTTCCTCCCCTTCCTCTTCCTCCTTCTCTGACATGACCAACAATCCATATTTTGGCAAACCCTGGTCTGAAAATGTATAATGACCATAATTATTTAGTAATTACAAAAAATGTCACCATCATCATCACCATTATCATCATCTTTTGACACAAAATAATTTCCTTGTGTACCTGCTGCCTTATTAAGAATGGGTGAGGTTATTTGTAGTATACTTACTATATCACATAGGAGATCAGGAGCCCACATAACAGGGCAAGGACAAAGGCTATACTTGAAACTGAAATTACATGAATAAGACCAGGCCTACGTGAAATTACTGTGAAAAAATAGAAAGAAGTTTGTTACAAAAAAAAATGAACCAATACTAAATTGACAATACTCTTACAAATGACATCCCTAATTTTGAAAAGGTTAGTGACATTCTATTTAGGGATGAGGGCTCCAAAGTCTCACCCTCTCTGTAATTGGCCAGTTGTGGGTCTCTATGTTAGTTCTCATCTATTACAAGAAGCTTCTCTGATGAGGGTTGAGTGATGTGCTTATCTATGGATATAGCAGTATGTTATCTTATTGCTGTTTTTTTAGCAGAATAATAGTTGTAGGTCTTCCCTCTAGGGACTGTGACCTTTTGAGTCTCAAGTCCTTGGCCACGTTAGCAGTGTCAGCTATAGACTCCATGCCATGGAGTGGGACTTAAAATTCAATTAAAAATTAGTTAATTACTCCCATATCATTTGTGCCATTATTGCACCAATATATCTTGCAGGTAGGTTGCTGTTAGTAGTAGTATTGTAGTTGTTGTATCTGGGTGATACTGGTGCATAAGCAGAAGAGGAGACAGAAAGACTGTAACAGCCAGAGGTGATGAATGACTCCATGGAAACAAGCCTCTTCCAGATACAGTAGAGTTGATATATGTGTGAACTCAAGAGAAACCGTGAAAGGTTGCACAAGACCTGCCCAAGTTCAAACTGGGCAAAATCTAGGAAATGAGAAGAGGAAGTAAGTGAACATAAAGTCTCACCCCTTTTCACAAACTTATTTGCAATTGATACTTGCTGGGAGAAGGAAAGTCAGTTTTCTCCAATAGAATGTCTCTGTGCATAACAACCACACTCCAAAGCAGGCCCCATACCCAGGAGAATCTGACTAACACAAGACAGACTCCATGGGGTTTTTATGTGCTTTTTGTTTTGTTTGGGTATTTTTTTGGTCTTATCTGGTTTTGTTTTTATTGTTGTTGAAGAGTTAGTAGAAATTTCACTTCTAGCACACTAACAGTAAAAAGAGCCAGGAGAGCAGGTTGGCTAGTTCTAGGGCTTTGTGCTCCAAGAACAAGAACTTGGCTAACCACAAAGCAGACGATGTAAATGATATGATTAAATAAGATTGAGCCTTGAGAAAAAAAGACCTATACTTCCCCATGATTGTTCCTTGAACCCTGTCATATGCTGAGTAATGGGCTGGCACTTTCCCCATGATTGTTCCCTGAACCCTGGCACTTTCCACAGTTACCCCACCCCATTCCCCCTGGGTTGTGTTCTTTTTCCTTTAAATACCCTACTCTCCTCGAGCTGGGGGTCGAGCTCTTCTGCCCCTGCATGGGTTATGGAGTCTTGGCCTCAGCGTGCTGATTAAAATATATCTCTTGCTGTTGCATCAAGATTGGTGTCTCTGAGTTTTTTGGGTGGCCAAAAGTTCTCATGGCTTGAGTGGGGGTCTCCCCTCCCAGGGGCTTTTCATTGTTACCTTAGGCTTTCAGTTTTGGGGGGCTTGAGAATTATTATTATTATTATTAATTAGAAAGAAAGAACTGAAGGAGGGAGGTTGGGAGTATATAGGAGAAGTTGAGGAGGGAAAGATTTGATCAAAATATATTGCATACATTTTAAAATAAAAATTAATTTCTAACAAATCCTAAGGCTAAATCTATATCACATTTGCAGTTGAAGATGTAAGATGTAATCTCTCCTTCCTCTATCTCTCTCTCTGTCTCTCTCTGTCTCTCTCTTTCTGTGTCTCTGTCTCTCTCTGTCTCTCTCTCTCTGTCTCTCTCTGACTCTGTCTGTCTCTGTCTCTGTCTCTGTCTCTGTCTCTGTCTCTCTCTCTCTCTCTCTCTCTCTCTCAGCTTCTTGCCCTGTCATGGTTCTCCTGCCCTTATAGACTTTCCCTTTAAAATGTGAATTCAAAATAAACTCTTCCTCCTTAGGTTGATTTTGGTTGTGGTATTGTATCACAGCAACAGAAAAGTAATGTACATGATGAAGGAAGACAAGAGGACTCTTCAAGACCCTGATACTTTCTATCATACCTCCACTGAGGAAATTTCCCTCAATATTGTGACTTAATTGGAGGGTTTGTCCTGCTAAGTGAACCTGGCCAGGATTCAATCTTGTAAATCTGAGATAGCTGGAGAAGGGAGGGAAGGGTGTCAAGGAATGAGCATCTTTTCTTTCTTTCTTTCTTTCTTTCTTTCTTTCTTTCTTTCTTTCTTTC
>NW_021604899.1:57484-142309 GCF_004785775.1 Grammomys surdaster | reverse complement strand
CTTTCTTTCTTTCTTTCTTTCTTTCTTTCTTTCTTTCCTTCCTTCCTCTTCTTCCTCTCTCCTACTCTTCCTACTCCACCTCCTTCTTCTTTGAACAAACATCAATTTTGAAGAGGAAAAAAATACTGCCAGGCATTCTAGCACACACTTTTAATTTCAGCACTAAATAGGCACAGCCACAGGGATCTCTGTGAGTTCAGAGCCAGCTTAGGCTACATAGTGAGATCCTATCTCAGAAGAAAATATTAACATTGAGACTGCACAGCTCACATAAACACAATCAATTTTGAGGCTAGAACAATGGCGTATCAAGTAAAGGCAGTTGACACAAACCCAACCACCTTAGTTTAATTCCCAGGACCTACAGAGTGAAGGAGAGAACCAAGCCGTGAAAGATGTCCTCTGATGTCTACCCAGTCACAGGCACCATAGACACAGAGACATAAACACATTTTAATTCATTACTAATGCTCAATTTTAATAATTTTTTAAAATTTACTTCTGCAAACCCCAGAGGTCCTGCATTTGGACATCTCTTATCCAACCTCTTATTCTTATGCTATCAATGCACTGGTCACTGTAACAACATCTGTAGATTTGCTGACCCATAGCAACCTGTGAATTGTAGATAAACTGATTCCTTGCCCATAGCTGTACTAACCCTTGATAGTAACTCCTGTCACCTGTCACCTACCATAACGGTCTCAAGTTGTAAGATGCTGTAATAAAAGGAAACTACAGGGCAATTCATGGTGCAATCCCAGATACCTTCATTCCTAGAGTTGGGTCTGGGAGCTGTAGGATGTGCTGCGAACATGTGAATGCTCTCTGAAGGAGTCAGTGCACCCTCTGTCGATGAAATTTAAAAAGAAAAAAAGAATTACTTTTGCACAGATTCAACAAAAGCAATTGGTAAAGTATGTATATGTATATTGGACAGTCACCTCTAAGTCCTGACCTCTTGAGGAAACTGCCTTTTGTGACACATACGGTCTTTTCTTTTCTCATTTCCTGTGGCTACACTGGTGCAGAAAGGAGAGAGCATTTTCCTGATAGAACTGAGCAATAGTCCTGATTGCTCTGATATTCAAACCTCAGAAGAGACAGTCAATCAAGCCTATGACAGCAATAGGAGTGTCAAGAAAGTGCTAATTACATATATTCAGCATTTGGGGTATTTGGGGTCCACTGCCAAACTTTCCATATGCCTTCACCTGACACAGTGAAACACTGCAGGGGAGAAAAGATTGTGGACTACTGATAGTTTAGTTACACTAAGAACTGAAAACTGGCTACTAGCCTGGGCATAAGGCCTAAGAGACCTGGGTAAAGGAGGCATTAGCAGTCTGGTAGAAAGGTAATGACTAAAGCAGGCTTGAAGAAACAAGAGAAAAGAGCTTTAGATGGTGAGTTTAGAAGATTCTTATGTGAAGTTTGCTACAAATAGGGTATGAGATACAGATGAAGCTTTGTAACTGGGGTCTAGGGCAGAAGCCCTACCTCCTGCAGTCCCAACAAGTTATTCTTCAGAACCTAACATGCCACTAAAAACTCATGTTAAAGAGACAAGCCATGATTCAAAGCACAGAGATTCAAACAGATGCATTAGGAAGAGGAACAAATTAGGGATCCAGTGACCCCACATTCACCTTCAAGGTAGTGATGTGAGCATTAGGTTTAAATAGAGACAAATTTGGAGCCAGAGTATATGTAATTAAGTAGTCCTAGTTAAGGTGGCCCTCCCAGCATTTTTTCAGCTTCAGTCCCAGAAGGTGGATAAGGCAGATTTGATTGACAGATGCTCCTTAGAGATTAGCATGTGTAGGAATGTGACCAAAAGTAAATAGGAAGACACAATTGAGGCAGAGGTAACAGGGCTTTCATCCTGCCTTCAGCGTCACCATTAAAATAAATCCCAACCAGATGTGGTGGCACACACCTTTAATCCCAACACTCAGGAGGCAGAGGGAGGAGGAACTCTGAGTTCAAGACCAGCCTGGTCTACAGAGTGAGTTCTCTGACCAGCCAAGACTACGTAGTGAGACCTTGTCTCAAACAAAACAAAACAAAACAAAACAAAACAAAACAATCCAAAAAAAAACTCAAAATAAATCTAAGATAAATTTAATAAAAAGTAAACACCATTTGTACTTCAACAGTCTTAAGAAAAAGTCAAAGCATTTGTTAGAAAAAAGATGTCAGTGACACCCTGCTCTCTGATTGTTATAACTGGCTGGGAACATTAGATGTGAGCTTTCTGTTTCTCTTTCTTCCCTATGCTGTACAAAGAATTTGAGGCAGCCTAATGCCGTTGAAACCCCTAAGAGGGAGACTCATGCTTTATCTGGAAGGGATGTGAGGCTGTGTTCCAAGAACTGCACCACACTCCATGTGGCATTAATAACTCACTCTGGTGGTTTGAATGAGAATGGTCCCTCATAGGCTCATATATTTGAATGCTTGGTTCCCTAACTGGTGGACTGTTTAGGACACACTTTGAAGGTGTGGCCTTGTTGGAGAAAGTATGTAACTTTCTCAAAAGAGTGGACTTTGTGGTTTCAAAAGCCCACACCAGGCACAGTCTCCCTTTCACTCTGACTACAATTTGCAGATTAGATGTGAGCTCTCAGCTACTGTTCCAGGACCATATCTCCATACCTACAGCCATACTTCATGCTGTGATGATAACTCTGAAACTGTAAAGAAGCTCCCAATCAAATGCTTTTATAAGTTGTCTTGGTCATGGTGTCTCTTCCCAGAAATAGAAGAGTAATAACTAAGATACTCACCTAATGAATCCTTTACCCTGAAGGGCAGTTTGTCTCAGCATCTCCCTCTTGAATGTATCTCCTCACTTCTCCCTCCTCAAAAATCTATTGACATTGTTTCTATACCTTAAAAACATGTCTATTTTATAAAATTATTTCCTTGTGTGCATGTATGTGTTTTTTGTGTTCTGTGGAATGCATGTGTCAGAGGTCAGTTTGATGGAGCCCATTCTTTTCTTCCACCATGTGGGTCCAGAGGATCAAACTTGGGGTGTCAGGCTTGGCAGGAAGCATCTCATCCCCTCAGAGCCTTCTCACGAGCCCATTTTTATATTTCTAAGAATCACCCTCTGTAGAAGTTAGAGTTATTATCAGCTTACAAACAAGATTTTGACAATACTGTCAGCCTTCGTAGTATAGTACATTTGAGGAGGAGGCAAAAATGTCGTAAGTTCAAGGCCAGCTTGGGCAATTTAGTGAGTGGGACCCTATTGAGCCATATTAGGAAGACAAAGAAATTATGGGACATGAAAGGGAAAGGAAACCCTCATCCTGGCTTCTGAATAAGCCTATTGCCAGCAGAGAAGTTAGAAATCCAGTACAATTAGCACTTGTAAAGGCCAAATACAGCATCAACATTCTTACATATATACATATTTCATGTTAAAATAGCAATGACCTGGGCTTACAGCCTGAATGTATATGACCTTCAGAAGGGCTCTTATCCCTTCTGAAGGCCTGGAAAACTTGGTTTATAGTAAAGAATTCCTACCTTCCTATAACCCTGTAGCCTTCTCATTTGTAATACTGTGAGGTCTCCCTCAGAAATCCCCCAATGCTACCAAAACCCTACATCGGACTGTTGTAAGAATCAGTGAGCAACAACTCTCCCTTGAAGTATCTGTACCACACGTGTGAATGTTTTACTTTCTTCTGAGCTCTTCTCTTTCTCCTAAGCCTATGTTAAGATACTTTTAATAAGATCTCCAGTTTTTAATAACCTGTTATCCCTGAAATGTTCAGGGATATGTTCACAGCACCAAAGTCTAAATATTGATGTGAACTGAGTCAGAGTCCCTAAAACTCTAGGGGAACTCCACAGTCCATGAGAGAGAGTGGAGAGCAATGTCTCTGTCACCTGTTCCCCAACACACTGGCACTATCGTGAAACAGCAACAATAAGGTTGAGGACATAGCTCAGTGGTAGAGCATGTGGTTCAGCATATAAGGGTCCCTAAAGAAAAAACCTCAGGAGCATACATAAGTATAGTTCTTAAACACCCTGCCAACTTTCAAACTCAAAGCTGAAAAACTTGATTACTATGATGCTTCAACACTTTTCTCTTATTATGAGTGAGTAACACATCTTCCCATGTAAATAACAGCCAAGAGTTCTAAGAGAATGTTCATGACTCCAAGCAATGCTGGTGGAGAACTACTTCTGTCCTCTAGCTATAGAACCTACAGCTGAGAGCTGAAGCCCATGCCTCAGCAAACCAACAGCACTAACTGAAAAACAGGTTTGTGTCAAGAGATGAGAACACAAGCCTTCTCACATCCTGACCCTAACCCAAGCTTCATGCTCTAGAAGTGGTATGAATGAGCAACACAATCATGGCTATGCTTTAAGATTAGCGGTGTGTTTGGGACTGATGGATGCATTAACTGTATTATTTTATTTACTTTGACACTTTGACATTTGAGGGCCTTCCTGTTCCTGCATACTCTACCAGACTGGGACCAGTTAACTTCTAAAGATGGGAGAGCTCATCTTTATGTGCAAACAAACCAACCCAACCCAGTCCTTAGACTGCAGATGACTGTTCACCTGTCCTTATCACTCTAGGACCCAGCGCTGGATAAACTTGGAACAGCCCTTGAGTCAACTGAGATTATTCAAACTACTTGATGTCAGGCTTCTTATCAT
This sequence comes from Grammomys surdaster, assembly GCF_004785775.1. Lineage (NCBI taxonomy): Eukaryota > Metazoa > Chordata > Mammalia > Rodentia > Muridae > Grammomys > Grammomys surdaster. Next base: position 137,614 of record NW_021604899.1, on the reverse strand, counting down.
GCCTTAGCTTTGCTTGTGAAAATAAAAACAAAAGCTTTTGTCCACATGCTCTTACTCCATTTTCCTGACCAACCTGCCATACTCCATTAAGTACCTTCTCTCACTTGGCATTCGTGAATATAGAAATTTCTTCCTTCATCAATCAGAACGAGAATTTCTGAAAAGAAGCTGACATGACAAAGGCTGATCGATAACTTTCATGATGTGGAGAAGTTTGAATGATGCAAGTCTAGTGTCAAATTATCTTGGAGAATCTTTACCCCTTCAATACCCATTTATTACCCTCCTCTGGTGTGACCAGACACCTTTCTGACCATTAGATAGTTCTTTGAAATGTAGAGACAGACAAAACCTTAGTTTCCATGAACAAAAGGGCAAAGGATGCCTTCAGATAACATCTGAGGCCTATAGCTGAGATTTATCCACTTCACTGTGGACTATCTTGCTAATATTTCCACCAATGCATTTGAAAAGTGTCTTGATTATCTTTTTCCTATGACTATAAAAAGTTCACAAGACTGTTACTACATTGGAACATGGAATTTGAGGAAACCTGAGTCTGTTTTCTTAGGATGTGGATAGTCATATTTGGCTCCAGAATAAACTATCTTTTATGCCCTTTGAGATGAGCATTATGTTTTTTTTTCATTGTCTTATTTTCATATCACCATCCCTTAAATACCTGATTCAATCAAATCCCAGGCACATTACAAAACAAGATAGCTGAGTCCAATCATAACTCTCACCCCTCATCTATGAAAGTTTATTTTTGCAGCAAATGAAGACTATTACCGATCCACGACTGGTCAAACGACAAAGGCTAAGTGACTATAGGGAAACCAATCAGAAATGGCACATCTATAACGCAAGTATACACAAGACTCAGGTAATGTCTCAGAAGATGGAGCATAAGAATAATAAAAGCCAAAGAACCAGGATGCTGCTGGGATGTAGTGTCATCTAGACATGACAAGCAAGATGCATCCAAGAAGTTTTAATAATATGGTCACCTAAACAATACTTGCATAATGACAATGCCAGTTAATATAACAACCTAGAGTGGAGAAATTTCACAAATACCAACCTATAGATGATAAGCTGCAGGCAATCAATGACGGTGGAGATAAGCAAAATCTGATTTCTCCAGGAACCAGCCCCCTCATTGGCTATCCAATCTAAAGTGATCAATCTTAGACAGACGTACATATGAGCAGCACTAAATGGATACAGTAAGGTGTGTGTGTGTGTGTATGCGTGTGTGTGTGTGCACACATGCATGTACGTATGTTAATATTAATAATTAAAGAAGTAAATTTTCTTAGTGGTAGTGGAATGTGGCAGGAATTGGAGAGGGATAGATATGATGTAAATACGTACTCATGTAAGAAATTCTCAAAAAATAAAAGAAAATATAAATTTAACTATATAAAACAAGAATGCTGAGTGAGGAATCTACTTTTGACAAGCATTTAGTAAAGCTTTATCATTTAGGAACGTCTAAGGTATAAAGAATAGCAATGTTGAAAGCTGGCTTTTGTTTAAAGAGGACTCTGCAGCAGGCAGTCTTGGGAAAGCTCTAAGCAGAAAAGCCAAGAGAGAAGCTATTCAGAAAGTCAGCACCAAGACTGTGAGGACTCGTTTCATATTCTGTATTGCCCAAAGGGAGGTGGTACTCTAACTCAGCCTATGCTCTCTGGGTTACAGCCTCTCTGCTAATCTCTAGTGAGTACCAGGGGGCACCATCTCAAATCCAACTATTCAAAGGGAGTGGCTTTATCTACATTTTGTTGAGATGATGTCTAGACTAGTGATCACACTCACTGGTGCTCTCCAGAGTCTCACATTGTATTAGCACTTGTACTACCAGTTCCTTTGACTCACCTTTATTTGTATGGAATTCTGATGGCTTCACCTTTGGTCTAGCTTTAAGGTCATTGGAGGGGACCCAAGAGAAGACACTGATTTAAGACAGAGTTGGGAAAATGGGCAGATAATTTGGTAATAGACAAAGAAGTCCACAGGGTATCCAGATAGCTAAGATGATAAATGTTAGTAAATCCATCCCAGTATCTAGCTGACATTTATTTTATTTTAATTTCTTTTTTTTGAACATGAAATGCTTTTTTATAGCATGTTTTACAAGGGGAGGGGGTAAGAGGGGCCAGGTGGTGGAAAAGTACAAAATCTTCTTGGCCTGTGCCTTGAAACATATCATGGTCTATATGGTACACTGCCTTGAATTATGATCTACCTGCTGTTCTTCAGAAGATATGGTACACTGCTTGAGTTATGGTCTCCCTGCTATTCTTAAGAAGATATGGTACTCTGCTTTGAGTCTATCTGCAGTTGCCAAGCTTCAGAGGACATTGTGCAGGTGGGGAAAGGTAGGGGGTGAGGGTAAGGGCGAGGGTCCTGGCTTCTGGCATCTCCCCCTTCTCTGTTTAGTTAGAGAAGGCATCTTATGATCAATCCCAACTATGTGAATTTTGAATTTGGATGTCTAATTATGGGGGGTCTTAGACAAGTTCACAACCCCAAAACACTGATGTGAGACGAGTCACATCGATGGTCGAAGGCTTTAGGCTGTCGATGATGGGCAACTCATGGCATATTCTTACATACACACCCCACTACACATCACCACACACACACACCACACACACAAGCAAACACACACATACACACTATTCACACCACATAAACACATATGTACCATATATATATATATATATATATATATATATATATATATATATATATATATGTCACACACAAAATACATGACATATTCACACTACACCACACACCACCATCACCACTCATCTGGCTCTGATCCTCACTTCAGTAAGTTATGCAAAGACCTACCTGCTGGGATTATTACTTCTGTTGGTTGAAGTATTGAAAGAAAGCCTCTGGATTGTCTCATAGAAGTTTTAGATGTTTCTAACTGTCTACTCACTTGAAAAGAAAACTTGTAGCAGTGAAATGTAATTAACTTCTTTTTATTTCCCTGAAAAAAAGACTTTAGTCCCCCCTGAAATAAGAAAGGCTATTGCTGAAATTACCTGATGAGTCTGTTGTTTTCTCAGCAGTATAAAGCTCACCTCCATAAGGCAAGCAGACATGAAGTAGGCATTCCAATAAAAAACAAAATAAAAACATAGAAGAACTCCAAGCCTTGTGCATCACTCTAAAATTATCAGTTATTTTTCATACACAAGAAAGAAAGACTTATCTAACAGCCCAGCGGCTGGAGCAGTGGAATGTTTGAGTTCTGAGTTAGAGCTTCCAGTGTGAGGTCAGCATATCCTAACTGCCCTGGAATTCCTTCACAGAACTTGGGCAGCCAAGGTGACTGAAATAAGCCAGATGTCCTAACTGTGAGGCAGGCAGGGATGAGAGCAGGTTCAAGCCTTCAGGGAAAATGCAGATTAGAGAGAAGGCAGGCAGGAATCTTGATTCAGTGTGTTATGTGAAGAGAAAGTGACAGAAGGTAGCAAGACAGGAAACTAGCTGGCCAAAGTCTAAACTCTGCATCTCCATGTCTGATGTCAAAGTGGTTTTCAGATTTCTAATGCCTCTAATGTCATCTTTGTTGACTGCAACAGACTTCTTTCTCCTGAGCTGGTTCCACTCCCTGTTAGTAGCTTTCCTCAGTAGATAGCCCATGGCTCTGGCATCTCAAATATCTTGGGGTCTTTAAGGCAACTTCAGTGTCACAGCTAATTGTTTCAATGTCTGGGATCCACACATGATCTTCTCCTTTCTCCAAAGGGCTGGCGTCGCTTCTGCAGCTCTGCCCTCTCTAGCACTCTAAGCTCAGGTTGATCTACTCCACTGTCGCTGTTGTTCTTGGTGATTATCCCATGGTACTGGCATTTCCAATACATTGGGGCCTTCAGCTGCAATAGCCTTCACCAATAGCCTATATTTATATAGGCTTCACCAATAGCCTCTCATAGGCTCTTTTCATGGTGCCAAGCCTCAAATCCTTTGTATGACTCTTTCAGGCCTGGGTCATCAACTGCAACTGAGCCTGCACCTTCATGGCCTTCCATGGCCTCTCACAGTGCCACTCCTCAGCTGCTCTTCATGACCACTCCCTGCCTTCAAAACCAGCACCACCTGGGTGATTCTTACACTTTACCAAGTATAATTACTGCAGGAGGTACAACTTTGGCTATCTCTGGAACACCTATTTTTTTGTGCTCTCAGAAAACACTTCACAGATAACTGTAGGGAGAAGAGAAAGCCCTAAGTTAGGAAAGCCCTGAGTGGATATATGATGTTGACATACGCATGGCCATTTTAAGGACCTATTGAGGAACAGGCAAGACACCCCCCCCACCTCATTCCCCAGAAGGGAGAGTCTCAGCAACATGGCAAAGTCTTCCTCTGGTTCAAGTGTGGATATTGACTGTGTGTGTAGAAAATGGCCACCTAGGCTTTCTTCAGCTAGATATTTATGAGCTGAAGACTGGTTCCTTACAGAGGCTATCCCTACCAAGATCAGATAAATCCATCTCCTTGATTCATTCATATAATATAAACCCTGCCTCCTTATCTGTGTATAGTAGCCTTGCCTCCAATTCAGTTGTATGCAATAACTCCACCTCTCAGTTCAACTCTGCTTATGTACTTATGTACACTTAGCTCACAGGTAGCTGAGATTTCTTCAGCCAAGAGCCAGACCACCCAATGCCAGCCTTTCTGTGTATCCCTGTATCTCCCTGGTTTTTCTTCATTCCCTCACTGATCCCACTCAAGTCTGTCCCTGGAGCTATGCTAGATGCATCAGATGAACAATTAAAGGAGCTATCTCTCACTAACTCTCCTCTCACAAGTCATTAGTTACCTATAGTTTTTTTGTCTAGGGATAGGATCCGGTAACATTTTCTGTCTTCCAGGTTGGCATGTCTATTGATATTACCATTGTTTAGGTCTTGTTTTTACAGCCTTGTTTTATATCTAGGAGAGATGGTCTCACAGCAAACTTTCTAATATTCTGCCTCTTACAAGTTCTCTGTTCTTTCTTCTGTGATGTTTCCTGAGCCATAGATGCAGGGGCTCATCTATGTGATGTAGTGTTGAGGTTTGGTCTGTTACTATGCATTATAATGCTAAATTCTGTATCCCAAGGTCTAGTTGCCCCCAGACAAGTAAATTTCCACATATATCAGCTTTTGTTGTGCAAATATTGTTCCTTAATTTAAAACTATTGGTTAATATAGATGCCTACAGCCTGCAGATGGGCAGAAGAGAGGTAGGCAGGGCTTCAGTTCCCAGGTGTAGGGTCTGAGGTAAAGACCATGAAGAAGAGAGTGGAAGAGTAAGTAAGAAGGCACCATGGTGTGGGTAGATGTGAGGTCATGGTTATGAGGGTTGGCCTATTGGGGTAGGAGCAGCCCAGGCAGAACATGGCAAGTGCTATCTCTGGATTATTGACAGAGAAGTAGACAAAATAGCATACAAGGTTGATATCTGACCAGCTCTACTGCTTTTAAGGCTTAAGATAAATTTAAAGGTATTGTGTCTTTTATCTGTGAACTAAATGAACTAGATGTATCCATTGGGGCTAGAAGATCCTTTGTTGATCTTTGCTGTATGTTCAGCTGCAGCTTTCTGTAGTTGTCTCTTATTTGTTAAAAAGAAAATCTTTGATGAGAAGTGAGAGCTACAATTATCTGTAGGTATAAGGTTAATGTTTATAACATAGTAAGGAATTATATTGACCCAGCAAAAAAGCAATAGTAGATCTAAGATAGATGACCTCACTAGCCCCAGGAAGTTGGCTAGGATCCTAGTAGATGTTTTCCTTCCTGTTGAGTGGGTCGTAAGTCCAATAGACATCAGGTGGTTACTACCAACATGTAAATGCCTCTATTGCACATTTATGTATATTTTGCCTTACTGATCATTGTTGTGGTTTAGAAGTGTTACAGCCAGTTACGACTATTGACTGCTTTGTTCCCTTGACAGCCTGCATAATACTTTTTGGAACTATGAAAGCTAGACCTCAGGAAAAAAGGCTTTCAGTTTAGAAACAGCTTGAATCAATCATTTAAGTCCTGTGTTGTAAGTGTGCAGTGTCTTCAGCAATAAGGACTTACAAGGAAATCAGTCCAGGACCTCAAGGCAGGAAGTTAGAGGCAGAAACTGGACTAGAAGTCATAGAGGGGTGTTACTTACGAGCTTTGCTCCCCTTGACTTGCTCAGCCTGATTTTTTTATACTATCCAGGATGCACTGTCCATGGCTAGCACCATAAATAGTCAGTCGGGCCCTCCTACATGAATCATTAATCAAAGGAAGTGCCACAGACTTTGCCTGTAGGCCAGTGTTATGTAGATATTTTCTCCATTAAGATTGTCTCTTCTCAGATATATCTAGGTTTGTGTGGAGTAGACAAAAATGAACCAACACAACTCCACACAGAAACCACTGTTGGATATTCGTGCTACTCAAGAGGCTGGAAAAGCATTCCCTGATGTGGACTCCCTTTGTAAACTTTGTATAATTTATAAACTTTGAAACAGGCCAGGAAAGTGGCCAGGGCCTGGCCTAAGAGCTCCAGCAGCCAGACATTCCCCAGAGCTCCCTGCTATAACAAAATTTCCAGCCTTTGTAAGTGTCACAAAGGTCATCTCCAGCCCCTCAACAGAACCCTCTCCAAACTGTGCTAATTTTAGGTGAAAGCCTGAACAGGGAAAACCCACCAATTCCTGAGCTCCCCAAGCTCAAGACTTGAAATCTCACCAATTTTCACTCTGGAACTCTCTGTTTCCCCGCCCCGCTTAAGACATACTATATAAAGGCACTGTCTGCTCAGTTTCCTGCTGTCATCTCCCAGGAGCAGAGGCAGCCACCCCTGCATTTGTCCCCCCATACCTTGGACCCTCCCAATAAATCTCTTTTGTGAGATTTGCTGTCTGGTGCAACTCTTTCATCAGAAGCCAAGAAGCAATAAGAGAAGGAAAGAAGTGAAGATGTGAAGCAGGCTTGAGGCTCCTGAGCTCCTGAGCTCAGCTGGGGAAACCCTCCCTTGGGAGCTGCAAGGCCTCTGCTGAGAATGCTTCCTATTAGAACTCATGTGGTTCCTAGGCTCCCATGTCTCAGGATTCTCTTCCACTGAGATATCTTCTACCCTCAGAACCATGTAGTTCCTGTGCTTCTGAGTCCCTGGACACCTACACCTTCCATTCCAAGCAGGAAGGCCAACAACCACTAACTGCCTATTATCTCTTTTGGAAGAGGTAGAGAGGCTCATGATTCCCTCCATAATCAATGATGAAATGCCAACAGACCCAATTCTGTGCAGGTTCTGTACAGGTAACCATAAATGCTGTGAGTTCATGAATACAATGGCCGTGTTGTGTCCAGAAGACACCCTTTTATAACATACCTCTTAATGCTCTAATTTTTACATTCTCACCACTGGTTTTCTATGATGTTTCTTGAGTCTTGCAGGAAGTGATATAGCTGATCCATTTAGGACTAAGCACTACACCAACACTTACTCTAAGCACTTTGACCAGTTATGAGTCTCTCTGTTGGCTTTCCTGCTTGAATGGAAAGATATCTTGGTACTCGGAAGCCCAGGAACCACACAGCTCTGAGGTGGGACAGTGTCCCAGTGGAAGAGTACTTGAGACATGGGAGCCCAGGAGCCACACAGCTCTGAGGTGGGACAGTGTACTAAGTGAAGGGCATCCTGAGATACAGGAGTCCAGAAGCCACAGAGCTCTGTGAGGAAGCCTCCTCAGCAGATGCATTGTAGCTCCTAGGGGAGGGTACCCCAGCTCAGTTGAGGAGCTCAGGAGCTTCAGCTCCGCTTCTTCGCTTCTCTTCTTTGCTTCTTGGCTTCTTCTGATAAGGAGTCACACCAGGTAGCAAATCTTATAAATGTATTTTCTAAATCCATTTTTTCCTTCCCAATCTTTCTCCTGGAATGATGACTCTGAGACTAAATATTGATTAATAAATAACTAGGCCATAGACTTTGATTCATTCACCGACTAGGTCTTAACTTACTTAACCATTTAAACTATTCTATGTTGGCCATTAGGTTAGTTATCTCTTCTTCAGTCCAGGCTTCTTCCTTCTTGTCTTCTTGAGTTCATCTACCTTCTGGTTTATGTCTGTCTCCTCAGTCCATCTCTTTCCTCCGTCTCCCGTCTTGTCTCTCTCAGCTTTTCCCATGTATCTCTTTTATTTCTTCCCAGAATCCTTTCTCTTCCTGCCAGGGCCCCACCTCCTATTTCCTGCCTCACTCATTGACTATTGGCTTTTTTTATTAATAGGTATGCTTATAAGAGATTCTCTCAACATTTTCCCCTTTTAAAGGCTCTTTCTCTTACATCAATAAATTATATTCAATATTAGCAATTATGAAAGCCATCAGGTAAGAATTACATTGACAGTGTCTAGTCCATTTGCATTTGGAAGCTTTGAAAAAGTACTCTATTATTTATCCCATGTTGGTGAATTAGAGTTCTGTACTTAAATCATTTTCTCTCATAACTTATATAGACCTTAAAACATTTTTCTAACTCCTAACCATTTAAGCTTACTGGTAAGACTATCTAGTCTTTAACCCCATCAGAGACCTGAAAAGGAATAAATAGTACTTGAGTATGCAGGAAGTGCAGACCAAGCAGCTTCCAAAACTATTGGAATGACAGAAGTTTCTGGATTCCTGGACAGGCACCCACAAATTCTCTCTATAAAGTTGGAGCATCCATCCTTAGCCTTCTGGCCCAGAATATGACAGACTTTTGTGAAAAAAGAATTATGATGGTCGTGCCTACCTTGTTCTTCTAAAGCTTAGTAGTTGACTTCCCTACATTTTGTTTGTCCAGTTTGGACAGTGTTTTGTCTGCAATTGAGGCAAGGGCATTTTCTTGCCCATTGGCTACCTTGTCACATTTGAAGGAAACTCCATAAGGAGGTTCTTTGGTGCTTACCATCTTTGAAGTGGAATGAGGGTGCTCCCAGGAGCAGATCTGTCTCCTTGTCAAAAAACCCTCCTATTAATACAATATCATTAAATGCCATATTCCATAGATCTCTGAAGATTTTGAAGACTATCTATCTATCTATCTATCTATCTATCTATCTATCTATCATCTGTCTGTCTGTCTGTCTGTCTATCTATCTATCTACAGTATATCCAAATTGTTTGTTTTAGCTATTTACTATTTGTTCAACTTAGAAAACTTATTTCTTTAATAAACTAGACTACTATCTAATGTGACTATGAGTTTGATGAACTATTAACTTCAATTTCTTACTTATCCTAAACAGTTTATAATAGCAGATTTCAAATTGACTAGAATTTAATATTGTATTTTAAAGAATTACATAGTTATAATACCTTAAACAGACTTGATATGTATATTGTAACCAAATATAATATCAATATTGTATTAATATAAAAAATCTATACCAATGAAAGATTTTTGACTTGTTAATATTGTTTGGTCTAAGAGTCCCTTTTATCTACTATTTCTTTTTTTTTTTGTCTTCTGAATGCTATTTATTTATTTATTTATTTATTATTTTACCTTTTCTTTATTAGATATTTTATTTACATTTCAGATGTGATCCCCTTTCCCCATTCCCCCCCAGGAACCCCCTGTCCCATCCCCCTCCTTCTGCTTCTATGAGGATGTGCCCCCACCCACCCACCCATCCTTTCCCACCTCTCCACACACGAATTCTCCCACAATGGGGTATCCAGCCTTTGCTGGATCAAGGACTTCCTCTCCCACCTATGCCCAACAAGGCCATCCTTCCCTACATATACAGCTGGAGCCATGGGTCTCTCCCTATGTGCTACCAGGCTGGTGGTTTAGAACCTGGGAGCTCTGGTTGGTTGGTATTGTTGCTCTCCCCATGGGGCCATAAATGCTTTCAGCTCCTTCAGTCTTCTCTCTAACTCCTCCATTGGGAACATCATGATCAGCTCAATGGTTAGCTTTGAGCATCTGCCTCTGTATATTTCAGGCTCTGGTAGACCTCTAAGAAGACAGCTATATGAGGCTCCTGTCAGCATGCATTTCCTGACATCCACATCAGCATTTACCTTTGGTGACTGCACATGGGATGGATACCCAGGTGGAATAGTCTCCAGACGACCCCTCCTTTAGTTTCTGTCCCACTCTTTGTCTCCATATTTGCTCCCTTGAATATTTTGTTACTCCTTCTAAGAAGGATCAAAGCACCTACACTTTGGTCTTCCTTCTTCATGAGCTTCATGTGGTCTTTGAGTTGAATCTTGGGTATTGCGAGCTTTGGGGCTAATATCTACCTATCAGTGAGTAAATACCATTTGTGTTCTTTTGTGATTGGGTTACTTCATTCAGGATGATATATTCTAGTTGCATCCATTTACCTAAGAATTTCTGTAATTCATTGTTTTTAATAGCTGAGTAATACTCCATTGTGTAAATGTACCACTTTTTTTTTTATCCATTCCTCTGTTGAAGGACATCTGGGTTCTTTCCAGCTTCTGACTATTATAAATAAGGCTGCTATTTACATAGTAGAGCACATGTCCTTGTTATATGTTGGAGCATCTTCTGGTTGTATGCCCAGGAGTGGTAGCTGGGTCCTCAGGTAATGCTATGTCTAATTTTCTGAGGAACTGCCAGACTGATTTCCAGAGTGGTTGTACCATCTTTCAATCTCACCAACAATGGAGGAGTGTTCCTCTTTCTCCACATCCTTGTCAGCATGTACTATCACTTGAGTTTTTGATCTTAGCCATTATGACTGTGTACCCCATTTTTTAATAGGGTTATTTTGTCTGGAGTCTAATTCTTGAGTTCTTTGTATATATTGGATATTAGCCCTCTATTGGATGTGGAATTCATAAAGACCTTTTCCCAATCTGTTGGTTGCTGTTTTGTCCTATCGACCATGTCCTTTGCCTTACAGAAACTTAGCAATTTTATGAGGTCTCATTTGTCAATTCTTGATCTTAGAGAATAAGCCATTGGTATTCTGTTCAGGAACTTTTCCCCTGTGCCCAAGTATTCAAAGTTCTTCTCCATCTTCTCTTCTATTAGTTTCAGTGTATCTGGTTTTATGTGAAGGTCCTTGATCCACTTGAACTTGAGCTTTGTACAAGGAGATAAGAATGGATCAATTTTCATTCTTCTACATGTTGTCCTCCAGTTGAACCAGCACCATTTGTTGAAAATGCTGTCCTTTTTCCACTGGACAGCTTTAGCTCCTTTGTCAAAGATCAAGTGACCATAGGTGTGTGTGTTCATTTCTGGGTCTTCAATTCTATTCCATTGAGCTTCCTGCCCGTCTCTGTACTAATACCATGCAGTTTTTTTTTTTATCACTATTGCTCTGTAATACAGCTTGAGGTCAGGGATGGTGATTCCTCCAGAAGTTCTTTTATTGTTGGGAATAGTTTTTGCTATACTGTGTTTTTTGTTATTCCAAATGAATTTGAGAATTTCTCTTTATAACTCTGTGAAGAATAGAGTTGGGATTTTAATGGGGATTGTATTGAATCTGTAGATTGCTTTTGGCAAGATGGACATTTTTACTATATTAATCCTTCCAATCCATGAGCATGGGAGATCTTTCCATCTGAGATCTTCTACGATTTCTTTCTTCATAGACTTGAACTTCTTGTCATACAGATCTTCCACTTGCTTGGTTATATTCACACCATTGGTATTTTATATTATTTGTGACTATTATGAAGGGTGTCATTTCCCTAATTTCTTTTTCAGTCTGCTTATCTTTCATGTAGAGGAAGGCTACTGATTTTTTTTTAGTTGATTTTTATAACCAGCCACTTTGCTGAAGTTGTTTATCAGGTTTAGGAGTTCTCTGGTGGAAGTTTTGGGGTCACTTAAGTATACTATCATATCATCTGCAAACAGTGAAATTTTGACTTCTTCCTTTCCTATTTGTATCCCTTTGACTCCTTTTTGTTGTCTAATTACTCTAGCTGGGACTTCCAGTACTATATTGAATAGGAAGGGAGAGAGTGGGCAGCTTTGCCTAGTCCCTGATTTTAGTGGGATTGCTTCAAGTTTCTCTCCATTTAGTTTGATGTTGGCTACTGGTTTGCTGTATATTGCTTTTACTATGTTTAAGTAGGGGCCTTGAACTCCTGATCTTTCTAAGGCTTTTACCATGAAGGGATGTTGACTTTTGTTAAATGCTTTCTCAGCATCTAGTGAGATGATCATGTGTTTTTCTTCCCTTTGAGTTTGTTTATATAGTGGATTACATTGATGGAATTCCCGAATATTGAATCATCCCTGCATCCCTGGGATAAAGCCTACTTGATCATGATGGATGATTGTTTTGATGTGTTTTTGGATTCAGTTTCCAAGAATTTTATTGAGTATTTTTGTATTGATATTCATAAGGAAGTTTTGTCTGAAGTTCTCTTTCTTTGTTGGGTCATTGTGAGGTTTATGTATAAGCATTATTGTGGCTTCATAGAAGGAATTGGGTAGTGTTCCTTCTGTTTCTATTTTGTGGAATAGTTTGGAGTGAAATGCTATTAGGTCTTCTTTGAAGGTCTGTTAGAATTATGCACTAAAACCATCTGGTCCTGGACTTTTTTTTGTGGGGAGACATGACTGCTGTTATTTCTTTAGGGGTTATGGGACTGTTTAGATGGTTTATCTGCTCCTGATTTAACTTAGTACCTGGTATCTGTCTAGGAAGTTGTCCGTTTCATACAGATTTTCCAGTTTTGTTGAGTATAAGCTTTTGTAGTAGGATCTGATGATTTTTTTAATTTCCTCAGTTTCTATTGTTATGTCTCTCTTTTCAGTTCTAATTTTATTAATTTGGATACGATCACTGTGCCCTCTGGTTAGTCTGGCTAAGGGTTTATCTATCTTGTTGATTTTCTCAAAGAACCAGCTCCTGGTTTTGTTGATACTTTGTTTGTTTGTTTCTACTTGGCTGATTTCAGCCCTGAGTTTGATTATTTCCTGCAATCTACTCTTCTTGGGTATATTTGCTTCTTTTTATTCTAGAGCTTTCAGGTGTGTTGTCAAGTGGCTAGTGTATGCTCTCTCCAGTTTCTTTTTGTAAACACTTAGAGGTGTTAGTTTTCCTCTTAGCACTGCTTTCATTGAGTCCCATAAGTTTTGGTATGATGAGCCTTCATTTTCATTAAAGTATCAAAAGTCTTTAACTTCTGTCTTTATTTCTTCCTTGACCAAGTCATCATTGAGTAGAGCATTATTCAGTTTCACATGTATGTGAGATTTCCATTTTTTTGTTATTATTGAAGAGCAGCTTTAGTCCATGGTGATCTGATAGGATGCAAGGGATTATTTCAATCTTTTTGTATGTTTACCTATTATGTGCTCTATTTTGGAGAAGGTACCATGAGGTGCTGAGAAAAAGGTCTATTCTTTTTTTTTTTTTAGGATGAAGTGTCCTATAGATATGTGTTAAATCCATTTGGTTCATATGTCTGTTAATTCCACTGTGTCTCTGTTTAGTTTCTGTTTCCATGACCTGTCCATTGCTGAGAGTGGGATGTTGAAATCCTCCACTATATTGTGTGAGGTGCAATGTGTGTTTTTGAGTTTTAGTAAAGTTTCTTTTATGAATGTGGGTGGCCTTGCATTTGGAGCATAGATGTTCAGCATTGAGAGTTCATCTTGGTAGATTTTTCCTTTGATGAGTATGAAGTGTCCTTCCTTATCTTTTTTTGATAACTTTTGGTTGGAAGTCGATTTTATTCAAAATTAGAATGGCTACACCAGCTTGTTTCTTGGGACCATTTGCTTGGAAAATTGTTTTCCAACCCTTTACTCTGAGGTAATGTCTGTCTTTGCCACTGAGGTGGGTTTCCTGTATGCAGCAAAATTCTGGGTCCTGTTTATGTATCTAGTCTGTTAGTCTATGTCTTTTTATTGGGGAATTGAATCCATTCATGTTAAGAGATATTATGGAAAAATGATTGTTGCTTCCTGTTATTTTTGTTATTAGAGGTAGAATTATGTTTGTGTAGCTCTCTTCTTTTGAGTTTCTTGGAAGATTACTTTCTTGCTTTTTGTAGATTGTAGTTTCTCTCCTTGTATTGGAGTTTTCCATCTATCATCCATTGTAGGGGTGGATTTGTGGGAAGATATTGTGTAAATTTGGTTTTGTCATTGAACATCTTGGTTTCTCCATCTATAGTGATTGAGAGTTTTGCTGGGTATAATAGTCTGGGCTAGAATTTGTGTTTTCTTAGGGTCTGTATGATATCACTACAGGATCTTCTGGCTTTCATAGTCTCTGGTGAGAAATCTGGTGTAATTCTTATAGGTCTGCTTTTATATGTTAATTGACCCTTTTCCCTTACTGCTTTTAGTATTTTTTTCTTTGTTTTGTGCATTTGATGTTTTGATTACTATGTGTTGGGAAGAATTTCTTTTCTGGTCTAGTCTATTTGGAGTTCTGTAGGCTTCTTGTATATACATCAGCATCTCTTTCTTTAGGTTAGGGAAGTTTTCCTTTATAATTATGATGAAGATATTTACTGGCCCTATAAGTTGAGAATCTCCACTCTCATCTATACCTATTATCCTTAGGTTTGGTCTTCTCATTGTGTACTGGGTTTCCTGGATGTTTTGTGTTAGGAGTTTTTTGTATTTTGCATTTTCTTTGACAGTTGTGTCAATGTTTTCCATGGTATCCTCTGTCCATGAAATTCTCTCTTCCATCTCTTGTATTCTGTTTGTGATGTTTGTGTCTATGATTCCTGATTTCTTTCCTAGGTTTTCTATCTCCAGGGTAGTCTCCCTTTGAGATTTCCTTATTGTTTCTACTTCCATTTTTAGATCCTGGATGGTTTTGTTTAATTCTTTCACCTGTTTGGCTGTGTTTTCTTGCAATTTTTAAAGAGATTTTTGTGTTTCCTCTTTAAGGGCTTCTACCTGTTTACCTGTGTTCTCCTGTATTTAAGGGAGTTGTTTATGTCCTTCTAAATGTCCTCTATCATCCTCATGAGTAGTGATTTTAAATCTGAATTCTGCTTTTCTGGTGTGATGGGGTGCCCAGGACTTGCTATGGTAGGAGAACTGGGTTCTGATGATGCCAGATAACTTTGATTTCTATTGCTTATATTCTTGAGCTTGCCTTTTGCCATCTGGTTAACTCTAGTGCTACCTGCGCTCACTGTCTCTGACTGGAGACTGTCTTTCCAGTTATCTTGCTTGTGTCAGTACTCCTCAGAGTTCAAATGTCTCTGTGATCCTGTGATCCTAAGCTCCTGGGTGGAAGAGCTCCTGGGACTCAGGCTTCCTCTGGGACCCTGATATCCTGGTGCTCTGAGTGCAGTGGTTCCTCAGCTGCTCCGAGTGCAGTGGTTTCACCACTGGTTTGCTGCTCTAGGAAGGTTCAGGATATGGTGTCTTCATGGGAGCACACCTGCTAGGTGTCTGCCCCATCCAATAGGACCAAGCAAGGGGCAGCCCTTCC
This sequence comes from Grammomys surdaster, assembly GCF_004785775.1. Classification (NCBI taxonomy): domain Eukaryota; kingdom Metazoa; phylum Chordata; class Mammalia; order Rodentia; family Muridae; genus Grammomys; species Grammomys surdaster. The sequence continues at coordinate 122,150 of NW_021604899.1, read as the reverse complement.
TCTCTTTCTCTCCCAGCTCCACCTCTTCTTCTACTGTCTAATCACCAAGCTCCACTGGAATTGCAATGTAGCAGAATAAGTATCCCATTTATCACCTTTTCTGGACAGCCCCTTATACTACAAAACATTGGAGCATCCGATCTTCAGCCTTCTGACCCAGGATCATCTGACAAACCTTTTGATAGAAGTTGCTACTCAGGACAGCTTTCAGCCCATCTGTGGCTCTCCATGGCTGATAGTATACATCTTTTATTTTTTGTTTCTTTATTATCTTAGTATTTTTAAAATTTTTGTAGTGTTTTCAACATTCTCTTCTATGGCCTGTCTCCATTTCTCATATTTTTTTCATTTCTTGTTCTAATCTTTCTTCTAAGGCCCGTAACTCTACAGCCCTCTTTTTTTTGAGGCAGTATAAAAAACTATTATGATTATTAAGAGTAGGATAATAAATACCAGCTTAATAATAACCATAACTGGCAATGTGCTGATCTCAGTTAAGCCATTTGTTTCTTCTGCTTTTGTTTCTGCCTTTAAGCTCTGTAAGATGGCATTATATAACAACCAAAAGCTCTTACTGATTCTTTTCATCTTATTTATCTTATTCCCTTTAATTTCATTAATTAAAATTCTTTTTACTGATTTATAATTTTTCCACATTCAGTCTCCTTCTTTTTTAACATTAAAAGATAACTTTACAGATTTCTTACCTGGTCAGAAGTTTTGTTCCTTTGGATTTTTTCCTGCTTTTTCTGCCTCTCTTTTCTTTACCTCAGACCTTTAGCTGTCACTCACCTGCTCCTGTCAGTTCGTTTATAAGGAGAAGTCTTTTTGCCTTCCATGTGTCACTGAGAGTCCTCCCGCAGTCCCTACACGCCTCCCTGTCCCCTTTAGCCAGCAGGAGCCCCTTGAGCTCTGGCCTCTTAGCTTCCCACCTGACTGCTTTAGGAAGTTGCTTGTCTATAGTTTCTCTTTCTACACAGCTGAGGGCTTCTTAATAGTGTACATTTTTTTTTCTAGTCAGCAGGTTGTTTTTAAAAGTGCCCTTTCCCTTCTCTACCTCCTCAGCAGTCACACCTGGCCTCCTGACTTCATTGTCATTTGGAATGCTACCTCTTCACCCACTTGACACCTTGTTTGCTCTGTGCAAGTTTGGATTTCTAAGTTTTTGCCTGACATTCTGTGTCAATATAACCGCACTACCTCTTGCTCAGGACTTTACTAAACTTGAATTCTATGCCCAATGGTAGATGCCATTTGTAAAAATAATTTTAATAATCTGTTTTTCTTTTGCTAGTCCTGCTCCCAGAATGACAACTTTAAGACAAAATATTTATTAATAAATGTCCAGGACATAAGCTTTGACCCATTCCCTGACTAGTTTCTTTTTAAAAAAAACAATTTGATGCACATAATTTATCATGTCTTTTATTTTTTCAAAATTTAATATGTTAGTTATTTTATTTATTTACATCCCAAATGATGCCCCACTCCAGGTCTCACTTGCAGAGTTCTTTCCCCCATCCCCTCTACCCGTCACCTCTGAGAGCTTGTCCCCAGATATACCTCTAACCCAGAGCACCAATTCTGTACAGGATTAGGCACATCCTCTACCACTGAAGCCAGATAAAGCAGTCCTCTGCTTCATATGTGCTGAGGGGCCTCAGACCAGCCTATGTATGCTCTTTGGTTGGTGGCTGAGTCTCTAGGAGCTCCCAAAGGTCCAGCTAAGTTGACATTGTTGGTCTTTCTATGGGGTTGCAATCTTCTTCAGCTACTTCAATCCTTCCCCTAACTCTTCCATAGGGATCCCTGACCTCTGTCCAATGCTTGGCTGTAGGTATCTACATCTGTCTCTGTCAGCTGCTGGTAGAGCCTCTCAGAAGACAGCCAGGCTAGGTGCCTGTCATGCATGCTTGATTAGCTCTTAACTTATTTAACCATTTAAACTATTCTATGTCTCCTACTTATTTAGTTAGTTACCTCTCCTTCAGTTTCGGCCTGGTTCTTCCTTCTTGTCTCCCTGAGTTCATCTACCTATTGGTTAAAATCGTCTCCTTGGTTGTATCCTGTCTCCCATCTCATCACTCTCAGCCCTCCCCTCCTCTCTCTTCTCTACTATTTTCCAGAATCTTCCTGATAGTATCTCACCTACTATTTCCTGCCTCATCTTATTGGGCATTGGCTATTTTTTATTGACAGGTGATGTTTGTAAGAGATTCTCTCTACAAAATCTCATAAAAGAGATTTAATGAGAGGTCTAGGGTGTGGAGGGACAACTCCCAGTTGGCTGCCTCTACTCTCAGGAGATGACAGCAGGGAACTGAGCAGACACAGCTTTTATATAGAATTTCTTAGGGAGTGGAGCTTTCTAGGGCAGAGATTTGAAATCCCACCAATCCTCACAAAGGAAAGCTTATGGAATTCAGGGATTGGTGGGTTTCTGTTGGAAGCTCAGGGATTGGTGGGATCTTGTTCAGAATTTTCACCTAAGATTAGCATAATATGGGAAGGGTCCTATTGATGGGTTGGAGATGACTTTTGTGACAGTTACAGAGGCTGGAAACTCCATTAGGATAGTTAGGGAAATCTGGGGGAGGGGCCTGATCACTGGAGGTCCTCGGGAGGGGTGGAGGGTAGGGGTGGAGGGCTGGCCACTTTCCTGCCTTGAGGGTCTACAAACTTTACAAAGTATACAAAGAATACTAAATTTCCAAAGACTTTACCTGCCTCTTGAGTCAACTCAGCAGTCTCTGCATTAACTCTTGCCTGTGTGATAAGCTTCTTTGACAAAGGCTGAGAGCACTCTAATGTACAGATATAAAAATATGGATAGAAGAAGGGATTTTGACATGTCCATTTAGCAAAACAATTGTAACAGGTTCCTAACCAAAGCCTATGACCTCCTTACCCATAGGCAACCCAATGCACACTAAAGTTACATTTTAGAGCTTCATCAGTTCACTTAAATCTCCTCAGCTTCAGCTCCCTCATGTGTTAATGCCAGAAAAAAATCGTACCTAGTTCACAGGGTTAGTGAGTAAACAATGCAGTCTTTCATAGCTTAGAAAAAACAGAATTGGTGATGGATATCTATTTTATCTCTTTCTATATTTTGAATGGAGTGGCTGAAGAGGCACCCAATCCTCCTGCACAGCCCCTTCCTCTTTGTGGCACAAAATGGTCTCCAATCTTGTAGATGCTATCTAATGGCTGCTGCCTGCTCTACCTGCATACAGTTTTCCTTTGTGTGATGTCACAAAGCAGGATGGTTGCCAGGGCAAAATGGTATCTTCAGAAGCCAAGGTTCTCTAGTCCTTACAGATTGAAGACCATGCAGCTGGGGATGCCCTCCACCCTCACCACTGCGCATGTTCACTCTCACATTTCATCTGTCTGCAAGGTCAGACTTATTTGTTTCTTCTTTGAAGGGACTTTCACTATTTAACATCGAAATGGAAATCCTTCCACCATTTGAGCATACAAAATTGCAACCTCCTCTCCTTGTGGTTCCACTGCACATAAACCCCTACTGTCTCCTCCCCACAGGCAACAGGAGCAGAAGGGGTGAACTATCAATCTTGACCTAATGAGCTCAGACTTCACAAAACCTAATCAAGAACCCAATGCATACAGGTCTTTCACTTGCTTGGCTAGAGTCAGGCCAAAGTATTTTATATTATTTGTGACTCTTGTGAAGGGTGTCATTTATACAATGGAGTACTACTCAGCTACTAAAAACAATGACTTCATGAACTTCTTAGGCAAATGGATGGAACTAGAAAATAGCATCTTGAGTGAGGTAACCCAATCACAGAAGAACACACATGGTATGCACTCACTGATAAGTGGATATTAGCCTAAAAGCTCAGAATACCCAAGACACAAGTCACAGACTGCATGAAGCTCAAGAAGAAGGAAGACCAAAGTGTGGGTGTTTTGATCTTTCTTAGAAGGGGGAACAAAATACCCATGGGAGTAGATTCAGAGACAAAGTGTGGAGCAGAGACTGAAGGAAAGGCCATTCAGAGACTGCCCCACCTGGGGATCCATCCCATATATAGACACCAAACCCAGACACTATTGTGGATGCCAAAAAGTGCTTGCTGACAGGAACCTGATATAGCTGTCTCCTGAGAGACTCTGCCAGAACCTGTCAAATACATTGTGGATGCTCACAGCCAACCATTAGACTGAGCACAGGGTCCCTAATGGAGAAGTTAGAAAAAGGACTGAAGGGGCTATAGGGGTTTGCAATCCCATAAGAGGAACAACAATATGAACCAACCAGAACTCCCAGAGCTCCCAGGGACTAAACTACCAACAAAAGAGTACACATGAAGGGACTTATGGCTCCAGCCAAATAGGTAGCAGAAGATGGCCTTGTTGGACATCAATGGGAGGAGAGGCCCTTGGTCCTGTGAAGGCTTGATGCTCCAGTGTAGGGAAAAGCAGGAGTAGGTGGATGGGTGGGGGAACACACTCACAGAAGCAGGGGGAGGAGGGATGGAATAGGGAGTTTTCAGAGGGGAAACCAGGAAAGGGGATAACATTTAAAATGCAAATAAAGAAAATATCTAATAAAAAAATTTAAAAAAAGAAAATAAACAAAAAGAAAAAAATCCTAAATAACTTTCAGTAAAAATTCTGTCACAGTAATAAATTTGGCTTTGGAAATAAATTAAAAAAAAAAACCTCAATGCAAACTGGGGTGTTGCTCATGGGTTTGATCTCTAGAACCACAAAAGCAAACCAAACCACTTAATTATGCTATGGTATGCCACCAATCACCCACAGCATGATAGCTGTTATGCAGGCCAATGGAGCACAGGGCTAGCAAGGTCCCAACTCTCCTAGAGTTCACAACCTCCCATAGTATTGGGGACAGAAGAGAACCAACAATAAAGGACCAAAAATAAAGGGTATTAAATGGTGGCTTCTGCTGCGAAGAAGTTTCTGAGCATGGCAGTGAGATGAACGTGAATTGGATGGAAGATCAGAGAGGTTTGGCGAATAACCTAGGAGCTGGGGCCCAAATGAGAAGGGGAAGGACCAGCCCCACCAAGTGTCAGATCACTCAGAGTGAAAGTGTATATATTTGCTCTTCACTGTCTCCTGCACTTTCATGTTTCTGTCTTGGATGATATGCCTTCTTCCTTAAGAATCATCTCAATTTATTTTGGTGCAGATTCATGTTGGCTCACCTGGATATTTTATCTTCATTTCCAAAAAGATATTCCTTTTTTGAGGCAGAATTTTCCATTTGAGCTTCTCCTGCATCAACCTTCTGGTAGATGAGGATTATGAGATGGACACCATACCTGGGAGCTCTCAAGGACATTCCCAGTGAGTAAAGAACGATCAGTTGGAGCTGGAGTGGTGATGCGGAAATTAAGAGTCATTGCAGCTCTTCCACAGGATCTGAGTTTGGTCCCTAGCTCCCACATGGTGGCTTACAATCACTCATGTTTCCAGATACCAAGTGCCAGGGGATATGGCACCTTCTGACTTTCTCAGGCACACATGTAATACACATACAAAGATAAACTAAATGAATTTTTAAAACCATTATTCTTAAATTGCATGTATCACTAACAGAAAAATAATGACATTTACTTTCAGCACTTTAGGAGGGGAAGTTCTTTTGGAAGTACTCACACTGGGAATTAAACACAAGGGCCTCATGCAAGCTAGTGTATGGTCATTGGGTGATATTTCCAGACCTTTTTGTGTTTTGTTTTAGTGTGTATGTTCATGTGTATATCCATGCATATGTTTGTGTACTCATGTGCACGTGAGTGTAGAAGCCAACTGGAATCTCCCTCAAGCACTCTCCACTCTATTATTAATAGAAAAACATCTGTTGAGTACATTACAACAGAGCACCAGGCTGGACAGTAATTATAGTATCAACTGCAGCCTCCACCTTGTTATATAATACATGGTCTCTCACTGAACCTGGAAGTTGCAAATTTGACTACACTGGCTGTCCAGCAGACCTCAGAGAACCTCCATCCCTAATTCTAGGATTATGGCCACACGCCATGGCACCCAAATTTCCACATGGGTTCTGGTGATCTGAACTCAGGTTCTTGTTTGTGAAGCAAGCACTTTACCAACTGAGTCATCCTGTATGTCTCCTTTCTTGTATTTTTTTTTGACACAGACTTCCTGGGCTACCTCCACTGCCAGTGGACTCACTGATAGCATATCTAATCCTGGAACTTGCAATCCTACCTCAACTTCCCAAATGACTGAGATTACAGGCCTGTGATATAAGGCTTATTTACCTTTAGCACTATTAACTGCCAGCCTTCCTCCTGGAGTCACCCGCTAGTGACAAATTGTCACTTTAATGTGTCTGTTTGCAAAGGTGATTTTATTGATGTGGTTCTTTGCAGTTTATCTATGGTCCAACTTTAAGTCATCGCTCTCTATAGTTGGTTTACTGTCTTTCATCTGCTTGAAGGCATTTCCAGTCAGCTCATCGAATGCTGTGGGACATCCATCACTGAGTGATGATGAGGGATGTATCTTTATATGTTGAGGTTTCAGAGCTCCTTTGTTTTCAAGACAAGTCAAGCCTGTTCAGGGCTCAACGGCAAAGTTAATATCATTGCGTTCACATGATTCTTGATCTCAAAGACATGAAGCACTCCCCTTTCTAAGTCTCTGCCCCGATGTATGATGCCAGCCTCTTGTGTCATGGTAGGCTACCAGCTTCTACTTCCCCTCTGACAACCTCTCCTTTCTAGCCTAATTATCCTGCAGAATCTTATCTTTCTCTACGTAGGTTCTTCTTTCCTCTCCTCGCACTCTATCTTTAATATATACTGCTCACTTTATTTCTCTTCAGAGAACTCACTTTAAAAAAAAATTGTGTCTGCATATATTTGGAGAACAGAGGACAACTTGTATGAGTCAATGCTCTCCTTCACCAGATCAATCCCAGATAATGACTGAGGTTGTCAGGCTTGATTGCAAGCCCCTTTACCTGCTGAGCTATCTCACTAGCCCATCACTCAACTTTTTTACGTCTAATATTTCCTTCACCAAGTTTTTAGGGGTAAGTGTGATGCATAATGACAGCTATGTCCCGTATCTCACAACGTCACCTAGTAGGTGCTCTGGCTGAGTGGATGAGAGGGACAATTCTTATCTGTCCCTCCAGAGTGAGAAAGAACTACACCTTTCTTGTGAAGCATTCCTGCTGAAGTATTTCAGTCTACCTTGGAGTGACTACGGAGAGTAAACGGCGACCAGCAGAGTGCTGTGGGGAGGGCTGCAAAGGTGAGGCTGGGAGAATGAAACCTGTCAAGGAATCATCTCCAGGGGGAGCTGTGCCCAAGTGGTCAAGTCCCCAAAGCCTGCCCATTTGTTTCTCATTCTTTTTTGTTCCCAAGTCTGTCATCTCATTCTCTGTCCCTAACTTTCTTTCTTCTCCTTAGGCTCACCCCACTTTTACTGTCTCTAAACATAAGTCTAATACCCAGCTTTTTGCCATATGAAACCTCAAGTCTCAAGTGACCACAAAATGAAACCACCAGCCAAATGAAACCTTTCTTCCTTTTCCTTGGATATTCTGTCACAGTAATGGGTAATTAACACAAGTCAATTGAAACAGGAAGGGATGCTTTAACAGAGAGTAGAGGGTTCCTGGGACAACAATGAAGGAACTGTCAGGGCAGGGTGCAGGGTGAAGGGCATAAAATGTCAGTGGTGGCCACAGGACTTTCAAGGTTAAAACACAAAATTTATCAAAGTGTTTTAAAAATCAGAAATGATTGTGCTAGTTTTAGATGCAGAGTCAGAAAAAGGGCACATTAGAATTGCAAATGAGCCCAAAATATGGGACTAAAGCTAGAATTAGTGGGTATACTAAGTCAAACCTGTGTTTAGAGAGAAGGGACAGAGAACAGTCTGGATGGGGAGAGCTAGATGGAAAAGAAAGGCGTCACCTTGGACAGGATGCAATAGGCACAGTTGAGACCTTCAGGTAGGAATCTGAAGCAATCCACATAATTGAATGGAAGGTGGACTGGGCACAGTTGAGTTGGGGAGGAGTAGAAGATGAAGTCCAAAAGGACAATGACCAGAACCACACATAATCTGGAATCACAATAATAAAAGTGATCCTGGGAGTGCAGAGTATACTACTAACAGTCTGTTGACACTTCAGAGCCATCTAAGGCTATACATAAGAAGTGGCAGGGAATCCTTCCTGGGGATGGAACAGTAGTCTGGGAATTTTGGAGGAGGTGGATGGAGATTAGGCCTTGCACCAAACACAAGCTAAGGAAGCCTTCCATCCTGTTCTATGCTCTTAGCCCTAGAACTTTATTTTGACTCCATGGAAGACCTTTTTAGAAACATTTTTAAGAGATACTATTGCTTGATAATAAGGTTATAAAATAAGATTCCAGAGTATTTATGGAACATTGGATATGATGTATGGAATTCCTCAGGAGTCTATAAATCTAAGAAATGGGGCTTGTTTTGGGTATTAAAATGTACGATTCATATCATTTTGGCAGTATGATTCTAAATACATTTTTTCACTCTTACAAAGGCCATATTAGTACTTTATCCAGAAGTCTTTGCAAAAATCACAATTTAAAAAAAACCATCGATTACTTTTTGCTATAACATTTATTAAGTGACTATTAGACCCTGCAAAGGAGGGTACTAAATGTTACATCCTAACTTGCCTGAAGCTCTGAAGAGTCAGAGGTGAACACAGTATCTTAACACCAGTATGTCACCAATTCTTACCATGTCTTCTTCCTAAGAAGCCCAGGACCCTAAAAGGTTAGATGAATCTTATGTGCCCCAAATTTCTTCCCAATACCCTTGAAGCATATCTGGAAACAATCCTTTCCTGAGTCCATGGATCTCTTTTTCACTGCTGGTGATGAACTCAGGCAGAACTCTCTTCCCGAATCATCCCTCCCATCAAGCAATCACTTCATGTAGAGAAGATAAGAGGCTAATATTGAACTCAGAGGGTACTGTGAAGACTCAGGTGTGCCAATGGGCACCAGTTTCCAACATGTCAAAGAACAAATACCTTTGCCTCTGCTTTATCAGGGGTACTTCTGAAGACCCATGGGAAAGTCCTTACACTTGCTCAATTCACACTGCCTGGCTGTCTGTAACCCTTAAACCCAGGACCCAGAAAACAGTGGTTTCAATGTCCTCAGAGCTGTTCCTATTCCAAAGAAATCGTGGTTTACATATTAGAAGAAATCCTTCAGGATATAGGAACTAGGTAACCAGGTTTTCATTAGTTAGGATTTTTTGAATTTTATTATCAAATATTATTATAAAAACACTGAACAAAAGTGAGAAAACACAGTGGTTATAAACACAAACTCTGGAGCCAAACAATCTTAGCTGCACTCCCTTTTATGTGTCTCCTGGGTAAGTTAGTCAACACCTCTGCTTCTGTTTATCCATTTGTAAGCCTGGGGGTAGTAACAATGCTACTTCATAGAGTTAAGGGAACTCAATAAGTTAGTATTTATTAAAAAAATGTTTAAAAGGAGGCCTAGCACATGGTAAGTGCTTATGTATTTGTAAAATAAAAACAAAAACTAAACTTAAAAAAAGAAAAAAAACCAACAAAAACCCTTAATTTCTCCATGGTTCTAAGAGGTCTTTATCCAAATGCACTTTTTTAGGTGTTATAGTGGATGTTTACACACAACTGTGTCCTTCTTATTGTTGTTTCTTGTTATGTATATTGCCAGTGTCCACAATTAATTTATAGTGATTGCCTAGAAGAGTTATAAGCTAACTGCCCAATAATTCACTGATATGTACCAATGAACACTGACACTACATTAAGTATTGGTTTCTGTTTCAAAATTCAGTCTCATATTTCTAGGCAACAGCCTTTCTATCTTCTACCATTACTGATCTCCCTGACTAATCTTTTCTAAAGAGGTTAACCTTGATCAACAGTAAATACCCCACTCAGTACTATACTAGGTTTTTTTTTCATAAATTCAGACTTAGTATTCCATATTCTATCTCTTAAGAGCACCTAGACCCTCCCCTGTAATAGTAAAATCTGCTTCTATCATTATGCACAAAATGTTAATGTAAAGCTTCCCATCTAATATTCCAGGTAGTATCTTTCCAGTTAACACACTATTCTTGGCACAAGACTTTCCCCTTAATAATGCACAAACTTCTACATTTTGATCTACAAATCAGAGCTTTTGCTAGATTACTTCATTTGTCCAATCATGTCCCTCAAATACAGATTCCTTGTGGACCACATAAGAAGCTTAGAACTGTTTTCCTATAATTTCCTACCATTGAATACTGGCTACATAGCTGCTGAAAGGTTTTCCCTAGTCTTTTCATTTATGTCAGTTATAAAATTTCTTCTAAAAAGAGATTTCCTGTTGTATAGTAAAGACAGTTGAACTGAATTCTTAGTGAAAAACTTCCCTCTTGGTTATACTGATAGGGCTTTCTCCCCCAGTATGTTGTTAAACATACGGTAAAAGAAAAGTCTTTGACCAATTCAGTTACAGTTTCTCTTCACTATGGTTTTTCTGATGTTGAAGTAAGGCTGAATGACCACTGAAGGCTCTTCCGCACTGATTGCATATAAAGCGTTTCTCTCCACTATGCATTCTCTGGTGAATAATCAGGGAAGAATTCTTACAGAAAGCTTTTTCGCAATGATTACATTTGTAGGGTTTCTCTCCTGTATGGTTTCTCAAGTGTACAATAAGGGAAGAACTCTCATTAAAGGCCTTCCCACACTCGTTGCACCTGTATGGTTTCTCTCCAGTGTGAGTTCTCCGGTGTGCAATCAGGTGAGAGCTACAATTAAAGGATCGTTCGCATTGATTACATTTATAGGGTTTCTCACCGGTGTGAATTCTCCGATGAGCTACGAGGTGACAGCTCTGACTGAAGGATTTTCCACATTTATTGCACTCATAGGGCTTTTCTCCTGTATGAGTCCTTTGATGCCTAACAAGATGAGCCATCTGGCTACAGGATTTTCCACATTTATTACATTCATAGGGCTTAATTCCAGAATGAATAATTTCATGTTTTGTAAGGGCTGAACGCTCTCTGAAAGCTTTGCCACATTCTTGACAGTTATAAGGTTTCTCTCCCGTGTGAGTTCTCTGGTGAGCAATAAGATGGGAACTCCAGCTGAAGGACTTTCCACACTCAGTACATTTATACGGTTTTGCTCCAGAGTGAGTTCTTTCATGTTTACTAAGGGCTGAATAATCCCTAAAAGCTTTTTCACATTCGTCACATTTAAAGGGTTTCTCTCCAGTATGCATCCGCATGTGGGCAATAAGATGGGAACTCCAGCTAAAAGACTTGCCACATTCAGTACACTCAAAAGGTTTCTCTCCAGTATGAGTTCTCTGATGTCCAATAAGATGGGAGTTCCAGTTGAAAGATTTCCCACATTCATTACATACATAAGGTTTTTCTCCTGTATGGATTCTTGTGTGTACAATAAGATGAGAATTCCAACTGAAGGCTTTTCCACACTTGTCACATTCATAGGGTTTTATTCCAGTGTGAGTCCGTTCATGCTTAGTAAGGGCTGAACGATTCCTAAAGACTTTTCCACATTTATCACATTCATAGGGTTTCTCTCCAGGATGAGTTTTCTTATGCTGGATAAGGTAAGAGCTCCAGATAAAAGATGTTCCACATTTGTTGAATTCATAGGGTTTCTCTGCAGTGTATGTGCTTGTATGTTGAGCAAGTAATGAGTCGTAACCAAAGACTTTCTCCCATTCATTGTATTTATATGCTTTTTCTACACCCCCAATTTTTTGATGTTCCATAAAAGATGAGAAATAAAAGATATTCTCATACTCTTTATATTTCTCATACTGGTTTCCTCCAATTTGAAGTCTTGGGTGTTCAATAAGTGATGGGCTCTGGTTAAAGATTTGATGGTATTCCTTATATCCATAGAATTTTTCTCCTGTATGGACTGCTTTATGATCACCAAACTGTATAATATGATTGAAAGACTTCACAGCATCGGTACATTTGAACAGATTATCTCCAGATTGCATTTTTCCAGGGTAAACAGGCTGAACAGATTGGCAGAAGGCTTTATCATAATCATTATTTTCACAAGTAACCTTATCTGCAAACATTATGGCTGAATTACATCTCCAACTTTCAAGATGTGTATCAGGTTTGTAGAAATGTTCTAATTGAGAAACTCTCTGAGATGGAATCAAGTTTAAGCTTTGGCTGTACTCTGTATCAAGTTCACAGAATTCAGAACCTCGTTGAGAAAGTACTTGTTTTTGCATGAAGACCATTTGCCTCACACCAGCACTCTGGTTCATGTGATACATTTCTAATTGGTCTCCATATCCCAAAACTCCTAGCCTGGAGAGCCAAGGATTATCCCATATGTATCTTTCTAACATCATTCTGTTGGTGGATTGTTCTTCCTCAAAAACACTCCGTGCTGGAATCAATGCTTTGCTTTCAACATTTCTCATCCACTCTGAAACAGAAGCAGGGGGAACTGTGAGTGCACTAAGACAGCAAGATGCATTGCTGAGATTTGTAATTCATACTACAGACAAGGCTAGAGTATATTTCAATCTCAAGTCCAGACACAAAAGCCAGAGAAACGGTGAAAAGTAAACAATAGCTAACTACAAACTACAAAATCAAGTAATAAAACCACTGAGGAGTACTTTCACATGAAAAGGAGGACTTATAGAAAAAAGCTACCTATGCATGACCGAGCTACTCAAATCAAGCACATTATTAAACAGGCTTGCTTCATGGCTCTGCCTTAGCTAACCACTAAGAATTGAGACTATGAAATGAAATGCTGTAAATATTAAAACAGCTTGTTATGTTCACAGCCTTGAAGCAAACTATACCAATCTCTCTAGATAGTTTGTAATTAATGACATTTCTAGTGAAGATGGGCTTTCTTTTTAAAGAAAGAATTCAAATCAGGATGTTATTTATAATAAACTATTAATACAATATTTGTTGTTCCCGAAGCCAGTCAAGATTTAAACACATAAGACTTATCAGTTCAGAGGGAAATATCATCACAGTTTAAAGATTTTTCTACAGAATCCATTCCTGTGACTATTACAAAATCATTTTTAGAGCACTGGTATAAGAGATAGATTAGAAAAACAGCAAGATATGGAAAAACAGTCATGTGAGTTGAAGTTGATCATGTGTATTTAAATACTAGCTCTACCATTAAACCTAAATGGACTTTGTGTTGGCTGAATGTTAGTCATTCAGCAAAATGCACGTCAAATTTTGCATGTATGTAATCACCAATGTTTCATCATGAATGTAGTATCAGTCAACAGAATCTGTATTAATTTCCTACTATTATTATAATAAACTATTACATACTTAGTGACTTACAGTAACACAGATTTATTATCTTATAGTTTTAGAAGTCAACAACCCAGAACAACCATTAACTGTCTGGGGTTCTGAAGATCCACAAAAAGGCTTGTTTTTGACTTGACAAATAAAGGAAATACAAGGTCTTAAGAATTTATGGCAGGAAGCTGAGGTAGAGCATACTACTGAGACTAAAATACAATAACCAAAAAGAGAGAAAAAAAAAACTGCATTACAACATGATCATAGAGGCTTTAAGAGTAACAACCTAGAAGGTCACATGAATATATATAGTTAATTAATTAAACTGTTGAAACCCAAAAAGAGAATTCAGAGGCAACAAAAGATAAGGAACTCTTTACACAATTTAATATTACAAGTAATAATAATGTTACTCATCAAAAACTATGGAAGCTAAAATAAAAAATTCCACCAACCATGAACTTTTTTTTTTTTTTTTTTCGAGACAGGGTTTCTCTGTAGCCCTGGCTGTCCTGGAACTCAGTCTGTAGACCAGGCTGGCCTCGAACTCAGAAATCTGCCTGCCTCTGCCTCCCAAGTGCTGGGATTAAAGGCGTGCGCCACCACCACCCAGCTAACCATGAACTTTATATCCATTAAAATTATCCAATGATTCCCAGATAAAACCTTGGAATCTGTCACTAACAAATCTGTCCCATAAGAAATGCTAACAGATGCTGGGGAGATGGTTCACAGGGAGAGTGTTACTCCTCTTGAAGACCTTGGTTCAATTCCTAGCTCACAACCATCTATAACTACAGTTCCAGAGAATCCAATGCCCTCTTCTGACTTCTGTGGGCTCTCACAATGCATATACATCAGACAGACACACATACCCCTAAAAAAGTAAAGTGTTTTTAAGCAAGTAAGCAAGTAATGCTAACAGGGGCTGAAGAAATGGCTCAGCAGTTAAGAAACCATTGCTGAGGACCTGAGTTCAGTTTCCAGCATCTAAGTCAGAGAGCATAAAACTATAGTTTTAGGCACCTGCACTCACTTGTGTGATCATGCACACACAAATAAAAATAGAGAGAAATAATTTTAAAAGAAGTACTAAAAGAAGTCCTTTAGGCTGACATGGAAAAACACTAAAGAAACTACTCAAAGAACACTACTAAAGAAATCATATTTTTCCCTTTTTTTTTTATTCTAATTTTGGGGACAGGGTCTCTATTTAGCCTTGTCTGTCCTGCAATTCAATATGTACACCAGGCTAGCCTTGAACTCAGAGAGATTCACCTGCCTCTGCCTCCCAAGTGCTCAGAATTAAAGGTATGCACCACCATACCCAGCAAAATTACAGTGTTTTCTTTATAATATTGCTTTATCTGATTTTAGAGATAAGAAAACACTGGCCACATGGCTAAGTGATACTTGTAACCAACCTTGACAATCTGAAACGTTAATATGATGGAGGGAGAAAACTGATGACTTCAAGTCACCCTCTGCCCTCCATATGGGTACCCACCTATCCTCAACCCCCACACAAATCAATATAATTTACAATTTTAAGAATCCTAACAACTGAAAATTACAAAGGTAAAATGTCATTAGTTACACGTGTGCTGACAACATACAATGGATAACTGTGCAAAAGAGAACAGACTAGACAAAAGCTAAGTTTTTGAATACTAACTAGATTAAATTAGCATTAATCCAAATAAGAATATTATAGGATGTTAAGTGTAATCCTCAGTACAACCACTAAGGCAGTAACAAAACAAGCAACCCCAAAGTAAAAGAGAAATGGAGACCTGTGCACTGAGAAGCACCAGTGTGGGGACCTGTGAACTGAGAAGTATCAGTGTGGGGACCTGTGCACTGAGAAGCACCAGTAAGTGGGCACCTGTGCACTGAGAAGCACCAGTAAGTGGGCACCTGTGCACTGAGACGCACCAGTAAGTGGTAATGTGGGACAGAGCAGTGTGTGTGAGATTTCAACATACATTTTATGTTGCTTTGACTTTTTTAAACTATGAGAAGACAGTCTATATTAAAAACCTATTTTTTGTAGATAAGTGTTTAAAGCCATAGACTACAATTTAGAAATTAAATTTTTATATAGGTAAATAACTGAGACCTTAGCTTAGAGAAAGTACAGGAAATATGAACAACCACAAAGAAGACAGAAAAGTGTGTGTGTTGGGGGGTACTCAGGATACAAGTGCAGTTTTATGAGAGAGGCTCTGCTCTCAATCACGAGGAGATGGAAAGGAAACATGAAGATGAAAATGCCTTCGAGGGAATTCTGAAAGGATCAGAAAATAACTCCTCTACCTTTAGCTCATTTCTTAAAAAGGAGAGCTTTGAGGCCAAGTTCCTCATTTATGCCTGGGGCTTCACCTCACCTGGACAACTGCTTTTAGGATATCCTTGCTCCACTGACCATGGCTCTTCTCCTTGTTCCAACAGGGAGATGACTTCAGGCTTAGCAATCTGATTTCCTACACATGGAGGAAAGACATGTGACTTTGGTGACAAAGCTTTAGAGTTGCCAAAGAAATCTTCCCTTGCCTAGTCCTACTGTGACTCCTCACTTACGCAGAATATGCACATCCTTCTCCTTTCATACTTCATAAACATTAGGAACTTCATCCCTGAATTTCAAAGTTCAAGATAATCTTAGCCCTTCAGAGATACAATATACTTCTTTCACAGAATTGCTGAAGACACTGTGGAGGAAATTGCTTTGTCAGTTTCCACCTTACCCACAGAAAGTAGATGTCCATAGGTCTCCAGCATCACATCACGGTACAGAGTCCGCTGAACAAGGTCTAGCTGGCCCCACTCTTCTTGGGTAAAGGCCACAGCCACATCTTTGAAAGTCACTGGTTCCTGAAAGAGCATATATGATCCTTCTCAGCCAGTGGCAAACCTTTCCAAATTTTCTAGGGATGGAATGAGGCTGATAAACTTGAAGTGAGGAGAGGAGACAGGACGTAAAGGATCCACTAGAAGGTATCAAGAATCTAGCCAGGTGTGGTGATTTATTTTAATCAAACCACTTGGGAGCCAGCGATAGGTGGATCTGTGTAAGTTTGAGGCCAGCCCGGTCTACATAGTGAGTTCCAGGACAGCCTGGCTATGTAAAAAGAGACCTGTCTCAAAAAACATTTTTTTTTAAGATAAAAAATTCTAGCTGTTATGTGTCAAGCTTAACTGAGTAGCACAGGAAAAAGCATGCTCATCAAGACACCTGAAAGCCTAGAGGGGAATATGCACATACAACACTAATTAAACATCATGAGTCAAAAAGAGAAACCTGGAGGCAGTAAGAGATACATAAAGGATCTTTAATGTATTTTCAAGTTTATTTATTAGAAACCAGTTCTGATAATAATGGCCACTATGAACAGAAATTCCACCCACCTTGTCAATACCCTGTCTTCTCAACACATGAATAACATCTGGGACCAAAGTAGAAAGAGGGTGCCTATGGACCAGAGATCTTGTGTTAGAAAAACTTTTGCTCCCGTATGTGGACCTGGGACCTGGAAGATGATCTGGAATCTGCCATCCTGATCACAGGAGAAAGTTTCCATTCACTGGTCACTGGTCATTTCCATCAAAGAGCAGGATGGCCCTGGGCCACCTGGACTAAGGGAATTTCTTATACTAGTGGTCAAAAACAGTTGAGTTAGAAAAAAAATTGAAACTGGCTAGCATAGTAGCATCCATCTGTAATCCCAGTTACTCATCAGGGACTGAAGCAAGAAGGTATGAGTTGAGTTAGCAGGTTCAATATAAACCTTCACAACATGATGCCAAAAATAAATACAGAAACCAGGCATGGAACAGGTCTATAACTCAAGGACTAAGAACACCAACGCAGAAGGATCAGAGTTTGAAGTCTGCTTGCATGACTCTG
The DNA here is from genome assembly GCF_004785775.1 of Grammomys surdaster. Taxonomy (NCBI): domain Eukaryota; kingdom Metazoa; phylum Chordata; class Mammalia; order Rodentia; family Muridae; genus Grammomys; species Grammomys surdaster. Next base: position 104,863 of record NW_021604899.1, on the reverse strand, counting down.
TAAGAAGCTGTTTCTAAGCAAATAAAAATAAAATCAAAAGGGGAAAAGGAAAATGGAACCTAGAAAACTAGAGACGACGAACGCAAATCTAACCTGTCTGATTTCTACAATGATTCTATCTTTTATACTTTTTCTAAGAAATCAATGTGAGATTCAGTGTCTGGCCATCCTCAGAGTGGAAGATGAGGTGCTATTGTTGCAGGCAGAATGTATGGGTGGTAGGCCACAAACCCTGTATCTATTTGAACCTTAGGCCCAACAACCTTTCTATTTTCAAGGTCAAAATAACTGACTAGAATATGGCTCCCTGGTTACATCAATCACTGATACAGAATCAACCCTAAGACAAACCTGCTGGGCTGATACGTGTACCATGCATCAGATGCACTCTTGGGGTCCTCTGACTCTCTCCCCTCCCTTAACAGCTTCTGGCTTCTTTCTTACCTCGATATAACTTTTCCCACAGCCCTCCTTTGTGTCTGTTTATCACATCTTATAAACAACTTGTTTGAACTAGTCCTTGCTACCTAGTATTCAATATACCAACTTTTATTTTTACTCTGCCCATCAGAACTGGATTCACTCTACCTTCAGAAATCATCTGCTTAAAACAAAATCCCGATTCTGTTGCAAAGACTGCCTTATAACCTCAAAACTCAACCTCTGCAGACACCCTGACACATTCAGTCTTCCTGTAGCCCATCACTGCTGCTGGCCTATACTGAAGCATCTGGGGACAATGCAGATGCACTGATGGATCTTATTTTCAGCAAACTCTCACCAAGACCCCTGCTGCTTTGAGACTTTTAAGCCTGGATGTGGATTTCTATTTCTGCCTTTCCAACACAAAGCACCTAAAAGTGTTGAACATACTATACTCTCTTCTTGAAATCCTCTCCAACCTTGATGACAAGGTCAAGTCCCTACTTTTCTTGATGAAGTTCTTCCCAGACCTGCTTCCTTCAAATTTCTGGCTGTTTCTACAAATTGCCAGAGAAATATAAAAATCTAAGCATGATGAATTTTCGCAGGTTAGCTGAGGCCATGCTTACTACCTTGGGGCTTCTAGTCCTTGTTTCTTTCTCTTTCTCTCATCCTCCTTAACTCCCAGGTTTCTAGTAACCACCTTTTCCACATGCTTTCTGGGTCCTGAATATATAAATATATGAATGATCATATATATGAAAATATGAGTTACCGTCTTACAAGTTAAAATGATTGATGTTTTATCAAGTGTATCTTTGTTTATGAGTATCTGGTGGTTTTGTATCTTTTATGATACCCTGTGTTATTGTTGTCCAAGATAGGGTTTCTTTGTGTATCCTTGGCTGTCTTGGAACTCACTCTATAGAACAGGCTGGCCTCCAACTCAAGAGATCCACCTGTCTATGCCTCCTTAGCAGTGGGATTAAAGGTGTGCACCAACACCTCCCAGCCCCATATTATTTTTTTTAAAGTAGTTCTATTCTTTATCTTTGTATTCTTTCTGGAGTCTTCTGCTGGATATTGGGTTTCTTAGATAACTAATACTGTCTGATTTTCCCCTGTGTGTCATAGTCTTGGTAGAGATGGGAGCCCAGGAATCTATTTCCAGTACAGAATTCTTCCTATCCATCTCCTCACTGAACTGATATCTGTCCTGTAGCATCCTGTTTTGTTTTGTAATTGTAACCTCTCCAGGCTAAGAGCTGGAAAAGAGACCTTACAGTTGTTTGAAAGTTAGTTGAATATACTATCTGGGAGTTAAGGAGGACAAGATAAAGAGAAAGAAACAGATAGTAAAAAATACAAAGCCTCACTAGCAATCAAATACATTCAAACTAAAGTAATGTAATATACCTTCCTGACCTCACAATTAAAACCACAACAACAACAACAATAACAACAACAACAATCACCACCAAACTTGATGTTAAGTGTGAGCAAAGATGTAAGAAAATGGGTTTTTTCTCTCAGAATGTAGAGACTGAGTAGTGACTGTGGCCTTTGGAGATCAGCATCGGGACACTAGCAACAACAACACCTCCTCCTAAATCCCAAGACCCAGTAAAATTCTGCATCTAGAGACATGCATATGTAAGCAGTTAATCATATACAATGTGAAATATCAGAACACTGGCATAGCTTTGGCTGAAATGGCAGGGAGGACAGTGGTAGAGGATTTAGAAATCCTTCCATTAAAGAATGGGTAGAATGGAATTTGGTGAAGGCTAGTACCTGGGAGTACAGAAAGAATAAACCTGACCTGTTTATTTCTACCAATGAGAACATACCTCAAACTTTAGCAAAGTAGGTGAAGAGATGGCTCAGGGGTTAAGAGCACTGACTGCTGTTGCACAGTACCTGGTTTCAATTCCCAACACCCATATGGCAGGCAGCTCACAACCAGCAGTAATTCCAGTCTTAGGTAATCCTCTGCCCTCTTCCGTACTCCACAGGCATTGTATGTACTTGGTGAATAGACAATCATGCAGGTAGAACACTCATGCACATCAAAAAACAAAACAAAACAATCTCAAACCTTCAAAGTTACTTGGAGACTTGTGTAGGAAATCATACTGCCTAATATTCTACATATAAAAATGGACTCTGTGTACAAGGAATCCATCCATGTTCAGTTTCTCTGACAGACTGAAGACTATGTAAAGATTGAAAAATAAAGCAAATACGGAGAAACAATAACTATTGGGTTTTGCCAGGGAAGGTCCCCTAACTCTGTGTTTTGTTTCTTGAGACAGGGTCTCCATATGTGTTCCTGGCTGGCCTAGAGCTTGATATACAAACCAGGCTGGCCTGGAACAGAGATACCTATCTGTTTGTCTCTGCCTCTCTAGTCCTGTTATTTAAGGCATGTGGTGTCACACGTGGTTATAGTAGCTGTTTATTCAGAGATGGGGTTTAATTACTCTTTATACTTTACTGTAATTACAGAACTTGTCAAAAATATCCAGAATTTAAAAAGAAATATTAAATTAGGCCTGTAAAGACAGCCTTCCAGGAGAATACACAATGTTGGGGCCACAAAAACTGAAGGAGGTGTGATCTCAAAGATAAAGACCATTAAATACCTTTAGTCTGCAAATGAAAAACCCAGCAGCTGAAAGTGATAGTGGATGGCAGTAGGCAGCAGTTTCTGTGGAGGACATCCTCATCACCAAGAGCAGGGAAGAAATAAAGGGTTCAGCGTTACCTGAGGTACTGGGGTGAGACTGAAGAGCACAGGTAATGCTCACAAGTTGGGCTTATATCTTCCAGTCATATGGTGGGAAGACTTGCAGAAATGTCTCAAATTGTTACAAATGTCCTTGTATATTTTACTTTGTGTGTATGTTGTGCCTTTCTTTACCTAGGCATTCCAAGGCTCTTCCTGGGATGTTTACACACTAGCCAAACTTAAACCATGGGCCTAAGGTTGATGAACTACATCTTAGCTGTCTGCCTGGTAAAGCTACTAACTGTCTGAACTCAAGTTTGCTCCTTCATGGAACCTGTGGCATTCATAAGTTTTTTCATTATTAATTCTTTATATTTTGGAGGAGGTGCAATTTTATATTTTTAATTTATATTAGTGCTTGTGTGACATGGGATATATGCCATGGAACACTTGTGGAGTCAGCTAGCTCTCTTCATCCACCAAGGACTGTTGGCAAGCACACCACCCGCTGGCCCATCTTACCAGCCAGTCTTTTCTGTTTGTTGTTTTTAGGGGCTAATATTTTTTTATATATACACGTGTGTCTGTGTGAATGTATGGCACTGTGTGCAGGTGCCAGTCAAATCCAGAGCAGGGTATCAGGTCCTCTGGAGCTAGAGTCACATGTAGTTGTGAACCACCTATCATGGATGCTGGAAACCAAACTCAGGTACTCTGAACGACAATAAGCGCTCTTAATCACAGAGCCATTTCTCCAGTCCCAGGCTTATTTTTTTATTTTTATTTTTTTTAAAGACAGGACCTCAAACTCATGGTTCTCCTGCCTAAGCCTCCAAAGTGCTGGGATTATAAGCATGTACTATCATAACTGGCTAGTATTAGCATTTCAACACAAACTCTTTGTAGAAAAAAAGTCAATCTCTGCACATGATGAATATTGAGCACGTGTCACTCATGCTTGTCAAGCTTCTCATCTGTCATGCAGAAAGCCTTGGTGGGTCATTATAGAGACAATTTCCAAATTTGGTGGTCTCCCTGGTTATTTTTTAAGCAAACTGGGATATTATCACTCAAACTGTTTTCATTATTCTTTGCAAGAACAGGATCTATGGTTCTACTAGATAAAATTTTACTGACACATTTCCAAGATTCAGTGGAGATCGCAGGTTTTGATATTTTAACCAGGTGAATGCTTTATTTTGGTAATTCTTTATTTCAGTTATTAACTTGGAAAGAACCGTACAGGAACAACAGGCTCACTGTGTTCCTCACAATCCTGCTTAATTGAGAAGCTCTAGCTGGCTGTGGTGACGAATGCCTCTGACCCAGCACTGGGAAGGCAGAGGGAAGTAGAGCTGACCTCTTCTGAGTTCAATAGCAAGTTCCAGGCTAATGAGGATCTTAAAAAACAACAGAAGAACAATTCTAAATTCAGGTCAAAGTTTCCAACAGGGAAAATTCCAAAGCAGCAATCTGGGAAGAGGGCCAGGACTATGTTCTCAGAAATCACAATTCTTCAGACATTACAAAGTGTTGTTATTTTAACTGTTTTATTTTTCTCGGCAATAACTAGTCATTTTCAGAATCTCTCACATAGGTTAACCATAGAGTACAGCAGTGACTAGTCAGGTTTCTTCACACCATTTGTTTATAGCTAATTTGTATTCTCCTGAGACTGACTCCGGACCCATCTAGTCTTTCTAGCCTACCTTTACTGCTGGCGGTTTTGTTAGAGGATGTGAAAATGATGCTCATATTGTGACAGCAGAGAGCCTTAGCCGCCCAATTTCTGAAGCCAGGTAACCATCACCCTGTATCACTCCATCCAGGCCCTTCTGCTTCTCAGGGACAGTGGTTCACCTGTCAGCTTTGAAACTGTAGGAGGAGGCTTTATTATTTTTTTTTTTAATTTGAAGGAAGGCATAAAGTTAAATAGAGATGTTACTTTAAAACATTTTTTAATCTTGGTATTTCACATTATCTTACTTTATCACTTCATTATTTTAAGTTACAAGTAAAAGACATAAATATTCAAACTACTTTTTCCTTTTCATAGCAGGGAGTAAGGAGAATAAATGCAACTTTTATTAATTTTTAAAAAATAATTTTAAAAATTCCATTTGGAAACATGATTTACAAAATTGGAAAGAGTATATGTGTATGTATGTGTGTGTGTATATGCGTGTGTATGTGTGTATGTGTCTGTGTGTAGATAACAGCCTGAGTCATGGAAAGAAACTCTAGATCAATACTTTTCAACCTTCTTAAAGCTGAGGTTCAGTTCCTCATGTTGTGGTGACCCCCAACCATAACATTATTTTTGTTGCTGCTTCATAACTCTAATTTGGCTACTGTTATAAATTGTTATGTAAATATCTGATAAGCAACTTCTGCGAAAGGGCCATTCAACCTCCAAAGAGGTCATGACCCACACGCTGAGAACCACTGCTCTAGGGCATTTTAAAATATGAACTGACACATGGAGGCTTAGCATTTAAACATACTTGCTAGTCTATCATGTGCACCGATGTTTTGATCCTAGCACTCATGTTGGGCAGCTCACAAACACATTTAACTCTATCTACAAAGGACCCAATACTTTCTTATCTCCTTTGGTACCTGGGTGTACACGCACATACTCAGTACATTTTAAGTGGCTAGAGATGGCTCAGCAGTTAAAAGCAGTGACTGTTCTATCAGTGTACAGACATACATACAGGCAAAACACCCATATAGATAAAAAACTTTTTTAAAAAAATTAAGAAATAAGTAAGGGGGTAGGTTGGAAAGAGGGTCAGTGAGTAAGGTCACTAGCTTCTAAGCCTAGCAGTCTGAATTCAATCTCTGGAACCCGCAGGAAGGAAGGAGAAAGCCAACTCTTCAAGCTGTCCTCAGACTACCCTAACTGCCACTCCACCTCCACATGTGCACCCACACACATACAAAAACAAATATATTTTTAAAACATTTTAAAATTAATTACCCTTACAATGTGCCAAATGGAAGAAGCCAGATTCAAAATGTCATATGTTATGATTCTATTTAAATTAAATACTCAGAAAAGGCAAATCTATAGAGTCATTAATTTCCAAATCGACTAGTGCTTGCCAGGAACTGGAAGTAGGAAGAAAGGGAGTGACTACTAATGGATATAAGAGTTCTTCTTGGGGAGACAGAAACGTTCTAGAATGAGAAGCTAGAAGCACCATTCTGTGACTATATTAAAAAACAATTAACTGTATGACTTAAAAGGGTCAACCTTTTAGTATGTAGAAATCTCGATAAAGCTATTACATTTTTTAAAAGGAAAAAAAAAGACAAATGGCTGGTTGTTATGAAGACCCTAGATGTGAGGGACAGCAGTGACAGTATTCCCACACTGAGTCTTCTGCCTGTCCTCTCTGAGGAGCTACCCAGGGTGCTCTTACACTCCCAGAGCCCTGCTGGACACCCCCTGGATCTTTCTGATCTTACTCTCCTCTCTGGCTTCCAGACCCTGATCAGACTGAAGCCTTTGTCACCAGCCTGCCTCTCATAGCCTCTCCACTGTACTTTCCAGCCACATTCTGGATCATGGTGCCAATTCCGAGGTTCGTAGCTTGGCAACAGAAGTGCAGGCCCACCTGGGTTCTTCCTAGCTTCTCCTATTTAAAATCAGCTGTATGCAGATACCAGTCAGACAATACACTCCAGATCTTTAACATACCTGTGGAGTTTTGGGCAGGCTAGACACCTGCTTACCAGGATGTGTCCACCTGATGCATTCATTCCTTTTACCTCTTGGCTTGTTTTTAAGGTAATCTCCCTCTCCACAATTCTGTACCCCTACTAACCTCTATGCAGACTCTGTCTCATCGCTGAAGGCTTCAGTGGAATGAGCTGTAATAGAGCTTAGGGTTTCCCTCCATGTCTCAGTCTTCTTGTGTCAGAGCATGTCTAGCCTCAGGCTAACTGTGAAGTGTCATTACATGAGTGTGCCACTTTAGAAAGTGGACTGTTAAGTCCTCCAGGTAAAGGCTTACACCTGTTCTTGTTCTCAGAGCAAGCATAGAGTATACTAGATAGCATCCAGCCTGAATCTCTTCTGAACACATGAGTAAATAAGGGGGTTGGGGAAGAAGGGCTGCCAACTAAAAATGGCTTTCATTCATCTGTCTCAAAAGAGCTGATGACAGAGATGTGTCTCAGCTCTGTGGACAGGCAGGGTGACAGCAAAGCTCTGTATTATGGAAAACTGACTGGATTGCCTTACCTGCACTCAGGAATCGCTAACTGGCTGACTCCTCAACCTATGTTCTTGTTGCTGTAAATTAAGGAACCATATCAACTAGGGTGGCCAGGGAAAACCTGGGAACACAATGACCTTTCAAGAAAAAGCAGAAGTTCCATCTCACCTGGACTTGGGTGGTTGGAAGTCCACCTGCCTCTCTTCCCCCTTCCTCAGGGCTTCCTTCTATGTGCCATGCTGGATCCTGAGGGCACAGATCTGTGAATAGAAAAAGAAGTCACAGAGGCATCACTTCCTGCCAGAAGTTCATTGTGTACCCTATGGAAAGGAGAAGGGCCAGGCCCTGCCCCTGCTCCTACTATGACTGGTAAGGAAGAAAGCCCCTTCTTCACCCCATAGATGAAGGAGATGGGTCTTGGAGAAGGTGACACATGAATCCTCACTGACCTATACTATGAGGCACCATCTCTGAGAAGCACTTTTCACAGACTCTCTGGTCTGAGCCCTAAATATCTAGACATTAATTCACATGTTATCTGTCCTAGTGATGTCACTGTCACATTACCCCTACAGTAGGACAGTTTTCTGACCTCTCTTTATTCCAGTTCTGTAGTGAGATCTGGACTACAAGCTTCTGTTCTAAAGAACCACTGGGTCACCAACTCTGACCCCAGCTATGGCAGATCACTGAAGGAAGAGGATAGTACACAGCAGCCAACACAGGTGAGGGTACAGGTTCTTGACTTACCCCAGGAGATAGAAGGGTCAGCAGCTGCCATTCCCCAAGACTGGTCCATGAAGGTACCTGCAGAGAAGGATCAGATTATGACTATGATAAAAACCCAGTGACTAAATGTAACAAACAAACAAACAAACAAACAGGAGCATGAGAGTCCAACACAGAATCCAAGGACATATAAAAAATTCCAACATGACCTGAATTTATATAGGAAACACATCTGTAGACTATGATTAAACAAGGCAGTTAAAAACAGAACCCTTTGAATGGCTGAATAAGTTTCTGATAGCATGTAATATCACCTAATTTTTATATAAGTAGGATACTGCCTTGATGTGTATGATGATGAAAACTTAAAGTAAAAATGTTTTGATTGTATGTATGTATTGTATGATTGTCTTCTAAAGAGTCCTGTGAGTTACTAGGATATCTTATAGAGGTCCTTTTCAGAAGCTGACCATCAAATATACAAAACTTATGTTGTCTTTTATGAATATGTTTCCTCTTAACTACTAACCTGTTCTAATTTTGTACCAAGACAGCTAGACCTATTATCTCCCAAAGCTAGCAGCCCTTTCTCAGTCCTGACCTTTAGTAAGTCTCCTATAGGGAAGGTGCAGAAAAAAAAAAATCAAGATTTGGACTCACCCCAGGAGGGCCATGGGTTGATGGCTGCCATCCCTGAGGATTAACCAGCCAGGGTCCTGCCCAAGAGCACTTCGATTATCAGCCTAGAGACAAGGCAAAATAAGACAAAATTGGTCCAGGATCACAAAAGATCAGTAAGAACAAAAAGAACCCATCCACAAATGTAATAAAAGGCCCCTAAGAAGCATGATTTAAAAAAAAAAATACACACACACACACACACACACACACACACACACACAGAGTGCAATGAGCAGAACATAATACCAGCAATGGGGAGGCAGACAGGAGAATCCCTGGGGATTTCTGACAAGTCAATAGAGTGGAATTGGAAAGCTTCCTGGTTCAGTAAGAGACCCTGTCTCAAAGCCAAGAGAGAGCCACTGAAGAAGGTATCCAATACCAACCTCATAGTTAACACAGGCACAACACAAGAACAAGAAAAATGTCAGAACTGGAGCAAAATGAAGCATAACTTGACTACAATAGGGTGGTGGTGGTAGGGATGGTCGACCAATCCTGGTTAAAGGTGAAAATGTGTATGTCACTCATTGCCAAGTCAGTCACTTCACTTAGATGGACCTCTTTGGTTGAGGTAACAAATGCACGCTGTAAAACCTGCATACAGTGCTCATACATTAACGATCTGAAGCTGGAGGAAGGAGAAAACGAGATTTCTAAATGTGTGCCACGAGGTTCTTTGGAGGAGGGGGAAGTGAAAAGTTCTGGAATTGGCCTGGAGGGCATGGATGTGTGTGTGTGTGTGTGTGTGTGTGTTAGTGTACAGCTGTACACTTTTATGAATATTCAACAAATCCATTAAATCTCACTCTTTAGGATAAAGTGTGATCGTTTGCAAAGGTTAAAGCCAAACAACAACAATCACCTCCTTCAAGATCTTCCAGATTCAAACCCATCGATCCCCTCCTGTAGTCGCGTCAGAGACAAAAAGTCTAGAGTCAGACCCCACAAATGCATGGATTTCGGGTCTTTGTGAGAGATCAGCAACCTTTCGGTTGCTAAGCACCGGCACACTTACAGAGACTCAGCTACTGCAGGATTTGAGCTAAAACTCAAGCCAAGCAAGTTGTAAGAATCCCACGTACACACACACACACACCGAAAACTCAAGGCAAGCGTTGTAAGAAAGAAACACACACACACACACACACACACACACCCCGAAAACTCAAGACAAGCAAGGTGCAAGAACCATGCACGCACACCCCCAACAGCATAGCACACACACACACACACCCCTTGTCGCTTCAAATTTAAAAGAACCCGGAGCCCTTCCTAAGTCAGGTTTGACGTCCTTGACGGATATTTGCTTGGAAAGGAAGGGTTAAGAGCCTGGCTCTCCTTTCCTGGCCTAGGCAACCGGGTCGCTCCAGGCGCCGGTTTCAGCAAGCTTCCCGCCTTACCTGGCTCGCAGCCACTCGCCCCGACCTTGCGCTGCGGCTGGGCTGGCTCGGGGCTGCTGCGTCTGACTTCTGTCCTGCACCGAGACAACGTCCCGGACCTGGCCTACTCGGCCCACTTGGGCCGGCCTTTCCCAATCAGAAGAAATCGCACACCCAGACCTCGGAGCCGGAGGGTCGAGGGCAACGGGGGCACCGGGTCGGCGAGAAAAGAGAAGGCACCCGTTGCAACTCGGCACTGAGCCAGCTCTAGCCGCAGGTGCCGCTTCTCCTTGGCCGTTCCCACGACCTGCCAGGCTCTCCGCGACAACGACATCGGAAGCCCTTCGGTCCAGAATAAGGCCTTACCCTGACCGCGGACAATGGCGACCGCACCCCCCAGAGTCGACAAGGGTACACCGCGAGGACTACTGGGAGTTGTAGTTTCAAGGAGCCGCACTTCGCGCTGCTACCGGAAGTCATCCAAGGCCATTTTTCACAGTATATCCACCGCAAGTCCGGTTCTTGAAACACCCAGACTCTTAGGTTCCGCTTGTTTCCGAGGCCGAGAAGGACGGGTGGTTCTCTCACTTGCCTCCTCTCCCCAATTGGTGGCAGCCAGGATAGGTTGGTAGGCCAGGAACCTCAATTTGAGTCTCAGTAAAATGGCAGCTCAAGGTAGCTACTTTTGAAGTTGGAGCTTGATGAAGGTGATTGATCTCTAGGAAGCACTTCCCTCAACCTTGATAAAATTGAGAACGTGGTTGTTATTATACCTTTATTTTATTTTATTTTATTTTATTTTATTTTATTTTATATTTTTAGATGAAGAACCTAATTCTGAGTGGCTCCTTGCTTGTGTAGTCCCACTTTTGAGAGCATCAGGGATTGTCCCCAAACCTCTTTCAAGATGGCAGAGTGTTATGGGAGTCTGAACTATCAAATTAGTTGTGGTATTTCCCGGAGTCAGCACTTATTGAGCAACATTTGGGGCTAGAACAGAAAACAGCTAAAGAAACTTCTGCCAAATTGGACCGGTTTATGACACGTGAAATTTCATAGTATATGGAGGGTAAGACCACATTCAAAAAAATGCAACTAAAAGTGGCCTGGCATGCACTAGCAACATGAAATTATGGATCGAAGAGAAGCAAAGGAACCCTAGAAAACATTAAACAACAAAGGGTGTTTAGATTAGTTTTCTGCATCAAGAAGAAAGCATATGGAAAAGCTGAAGATCAAGTTATGAAATATATAGCTTAAATCTGTAAGACTGGAGAGTGTTAGAGATTGGCAGGAAGAGGAAATGAGCTTGAGATTCTAATCCTCCTGCCTCCACCTCCTGAGTACAGGGTTTATAGTCATGACAGCTTTTATGCAATACTGGGGATCAGACTCAAGGCTTTGTTCATGCAAGGCAAACACTACCAACTGACCTGCATCCCTGACCTAGAAATCCAGTTTCTCTGTTGTGAGTTAGAGGGAGCCACTGAGAAGTTTAGGTGAGAGAGTAGTGACACTGTGTGTGTGTGTGTGTGTGTGTGTGTGTGTGTGTATGTGTGTGAAATGGATTAGTTGGTATAGAGAAGGGACTTCTGGACCTTAATGAGCAACGAGCAAGGCAGACCTTAGAGACAGTTCCAAAAGAGATAGACGGTCATTTAACAAAGCCTTATGGTTTAGATTTGTATAGGTAATACTGGCACTCACTGGGAAGGCAGAAAGGAGTCAATCTCTCAACATGTGTGGAGAAGCTAAGGAAGAAAGTTGAATTTAAGCGAGAGGCCTAATAGGTAATGTAAAAGGGTCAAGGTACTGACATAGACCCTGGGTGGACAGGAAAGTGATCTTAGACAGAAATGCAGAATTGAACAAAATAATAATATATGGATGGAAGTGTACAAGCCCCACCTTTAATGATTAGACAGAGAAACAATGCTTGAAGGAGTAGTGATGGGTTAGAAGAGATTTTTTCTACCTCATCCCCAAAGCTCATTTCTTCAGCCAGAAGTAAAAGGTATCTTTAGATTTTCATATCAGGTCCCTACATGTCCTTCACTGGCTTCCTCTTGTAATTTGAATAAAATCCAAGCTACAGTTCACAACTTAGAGAACAATGGGACTAGCCTCAGTTTCCCAACTCACCTTAATTCCCCCCCCCCCCCCGGCTCATCTCATTTCACTCCTACTCCTAGACTCCAGTCTCCTCTAACAGAAAAAGGCCAATCTGGCCTTGGGGCCTCAACACTTGCTGTTCCCTCTGCTTGAAATTGTCTCCTTCATACAGTCACCAGGTTATTTCTTTTCTTCTTTCAGATCTGAACACAATATCACATTTGGATATCAGCCACCTCTGAGTGCCTTTCCCCCAAATTTCAATCCTATTGCCCTGTTTTGTTTTCTTTATACCAATACTGCTTAAAGTCTCTTGACTTTGTTATTTTAAGTCCATGCAGAAAATCTCAATGTTCTTTGTAACTGTATGGAAGAAACAGAGATTCATAGTTTCTTAGGGTTTAGTAATGATACATATATTTGTTCAGAAAATACTAGCAAAGAAGTGTCTCATACTGCACGTTACTATGCCTTTTTGCAACTGCAGTTTCTTAAGACCAAGGGACGAAAGAAAAGGCAAAAAGTTAGTTCAAAGTTACCACTTTAGATTTTCAGGGACTGATAATAGAGAACCTTTATTGTCTTTTAAAGATGATAAATTTTATGAAATCCAATCACCTAATGTCAGCTTTGAAAAGTTCAGTATGTCAGTATAAAACAGGGTATGAAATTATGTTTCAAAATAAGACTTGATGGCTCTGTTCAAGATTCAACTCCCATGTCATTTGATCTAAAGGCATCAGGAAGTAAGAATGAAGATAAAAATTATGATTTGAATATTTTTGTCACCTCCAAAACTTATGCATTAAAATTTAATCTCCAACAAAATGGTGTTGGGAAATGGCATATAACAGGGGATATGTGAAGCTGTCACAAACGGACACTTTATAAAGAAAAAACATTAAATCTCTGAGTCAGTTTGATAGAAATGTTCACTGACAAGTAACCTCTGGGGAAAATAACAACTTCTGCATTATACTAGTCCCCATCCTGGGTCACTACTTATTCTTGTTTATATTCCTCTAGACCAGTGGTTCTCAATATGTAGGTAGAGACAGTTTAGGTGTCAAATGACTCTTTCACAAGGGTCACCTAAGAGCATCAGACAACAGATATTTATATACTAGTCATGACAGTAGCAAGATTACAGTTATGAAGTAGCAATGAGAATAATTCTATGCTCAGGGGTCACCACAACATGAGTAACTATATTAAAGGGTTGTATTAGTAGGAAGACTGAGAACCCCTGCTTTAGACCCTTTTTTTCTGTTAAATATCATCTACTTTTAAAATTTATCCTCAGTTTCCAAGTTATCTGCTAAAATGATATGTGAGGCATCTCCTAGTCTAGACTCTGACAGATATGTTATTCTATGCTGGAAAATATATAAAGGAAAATGAGTGCTTAGGAAAAGAAACAAAAGTAGTTCCCAAAGTGGAATTGATGGGCTAATCAACAAAACATGCAAGATAAGAGTAAATGTACATGTCAATGAAAAATCTTGGTGTGATGGTAATATAGCGTGCAACCTCAGCATTCAGGAGGCAGAGGTGAAAGTTGAGTCCAAGGCTAGCCTAGGTTATATATTGAGTTCCAGGCCACAGTATGGTATGGGGGTGGGGCACATAATGACAACCTTTCTAATAGTTAATACTTAAAGAAAACAGGGAAAGATGAACATGGAAAAGAGAAGTCACAAAATATACACAGGCACTAGAACAAGGGACATTCATATGACTGAAATTGTCAGAAATGATGAACAATACAGGGAAAACATGTGGAGAAAATAATGAAATAGGAGATATCAACAGTGATAAAAGATTTAAGCTACTCTTTCTTCTTTAAAGGTTAGTTTATAATCAACCTTCCTCATCAACGTTCATTGTTCTTATAAGTTACACCTAATTAATATCCTGAAGAATCTACTTCTCTTGTCTTCTTTCTTCTTTGTTTGTTTGTTTGTTGTTTGTTGCTGGTAGAGATGGGGGGGTGTCTTTCTTTTCTAATTTCTGTAGTCACCCTCTTTACGTGACCAATTCCACCACTAACATACAATGTCTCTTCTACTCAAAACCTCACCTTAGCTGCTGATGGATAGAGAAGGTCAGCACCTGAGGGTCTGAATGTGCAAGAACTGGGATAAGGCTGGGTGGGGAGGGGTTGAGGCCCTGCAGGATGAATCTAAGCCACAGAACTATATAAAAGGAAAAGTGTTCACTCAGGATCCCCAAGATCAAGTTCTCAGCAAAAAAGGAGATTTATTTGTGTGAGAAAGCCAGAGGACAGGGAACAAAGATGGGAGAAAAAGGATGAGGAAGAAGGAAAGGGAACAAGGGAGAGGGAGGAGATGTATTTGTCTCTCAGAGACAAAGAACTGTCTCTGGATAGAGAGGAGACAGATGTGTCATGTAGGAAAATAGTTTATAAAAATACAAGGGAAACTCAGGAAGAATTGTTTAATTTTAATTGGGCATGTTAATTCGGTGAGCCAAAGTGGACTTTTGATAGCTGGACTTCAATACTTTGATAGCTTGATTTTAGTAGTCAGCCTGAGGAGGAGGAAGTGACTAAATAAGGGAATAGACTTTGGTGCCTAGCTTTAGGGATGTAATCTAATGTTTTGTTTTTGTTGTTTTGTTTTTTGTTTATACTCCAAAATGCAAGAGCATTCACATTTATAAAAGAAACTTTATTAAAGCTTAAATTAACACCTAACTGCACACATTAATAGTGAGAGACTTCAATTTCCTCTGTCACCAATGGACAGGTCATCCAGACAGAAACTAAACAAAGGAATACTGGAGCTAACAAACATTATGGTTGAAATGGACCTAACAAATATCTATAGCCTGTCTCCCAGGAGGTCTACATTCATCAGGGATGCAAGGACACAGGGACACAGGAGGCCTGCACAAGAGACAGCACTGCTTGCCTTCCAGGAGGCCTGCCCTAACCAAGGTTACACAGATCTATCTGAATCTACTGAGGCCTGCACCAGTCCAAGACACCCAGGCCAGTTAATACCAGAGATAACCAGGTGATGAAAGGCAAGCACAAGGACATAAGCAACAGAAGCCAATGCAATTTAGGCACCATCAGAACCCAGTTATCCTATCAAAGCAAGCCCTGGATACCCGAACACACTTGAAAAGCAAGATTCTGACCTCAAATCTCATCTCATGAAGATGATAGAGGCCCTTTTCCTGTCTGAAAGATGTACTGGGTATAAAGGCAGCACAGAAATTGTGGGACTAGCCAACCATGACTGGTCAATCTTGAGACCATGCCAAAGGAGAGAACTTACCCCTGACACTGCTAGGAGGTCCAGTGTCAGTGTTACAGCTCTAAGTTACAGTGCAAGTGTAACAGCTGAGGTTACCCAAAGTGTCATAACTCTGAAGGGAAAGGTATCCTTACAGTTGGGAGCCAAGGAATTTCATTAAGTCACACTGCACAACAAATCTCACACAGGGGATTTACCGGGAGGAATAAAGTCAAGAGGGTGGCTGCCTCTGCTCAGAAAAGAAACAGCAAAGAACTTGGCAGAACTCTGGGCTTAGATACTGTTTCTTGGGGGTGGAGCTTTGTTGGGGATTGGTTCTAATGCTTTGTCTTAATCCAGCTTCTAAAAGCCATGCTTCTAGATGCTGTGGGTCCCTGCCCCCCAGCTGGCTTTGATTGGTAATAAAGAATTGCCATACAGCCAATGACTGGGCAGGGAGACTGAGGCAGAACTTTAGATTGTGTGGGCAAGGGACAGAGTGGGAAGAACAGACAGAATTGCCACGATGGAGAAGCAGAAAGATGAAACTTAAAGGCCCACCAACATGTAAGAATCCAGGATAGTGGCCCTAGGGGCCACTCCCCCAATTGGGTTTGGGGTAGCAGAGATAAAATATAGACTTAGCAGATATTAATTCAAGAATACTAGAGGGGAGTGTGTGCTAGCTGTGGGGAAGTTTGGAAGTGCTCTACCATTGAGCTAGTAAGGCATATTAAAAATAACACTGCATATATGTGTCTTTTTGTTCACAAATCCAGACAGCTCTGGTGGGTGGCTAGAAGTCCAACCTGCTGGGAGCCCAGAGTAGATTAACTATTCACCAATGCAGAGCTTTCTATGGGAGATTTCCAGGGTGTGGATTGTGGGTGTTCAAGCTCAGAGCTGGGGACAAGTCACAATTGGTAGGTTTCAAGTTCTGATCTTGAGCTTTTCACTCTGTAGGCCAGGGTCTGCTGGGTCTGGCTGTTAGGACAGTTAGAATATTCTGTGGAACACTGGTAGTTGGGGGTCCTCAGTGGAGGGGACTGGCCATTCCTGTGTGCCTCAAGGCACATATACCCAGGAACCAGAGGCTGGATACTCAGAGACCTAGGATAGAACCAAATAAAATTGATAGAAGGTCAATGAAATGATTCCTAATAATACTGTGCTATACTTGTAGACAGAAACCTGGCATAATCATCATCAGAGAGACTTCATCCAGAAACTGATGGAAACAGATCCAGAGAACCATACACAGCCAAACATTAGGTGGAGCTCAGGGAGTCTCTCAGAAGAGCAGGATGAAGGATTGTAGGAGCCAGAGTGGTCAGGGACACACAAGATAACACACAGAACCAACTAACTTGGTCTCATAGAGGCTTACAGTGACTGAACCACCAACCAGGAAGCCTGCATGAAATTGACCCAGGTCTTCTGCATTTATTTTATAGATGTATAGCTTGGTGACCTTGTGAGACCTCTAACAGTGGAAAGAAAGGATGTCTCTGACTCTTTTGCCTGTTCTTCAGACCCTTTTCTTCTTACTTGGTTGTCTCATCCAGGTTTAATATGAGGGTATGTGTTTAGTTTTACAGCAATGTGATATACAATGTTTGGTTGATAACCCTGCAAGGTCTGTTTTTTTCTTAAAGGAATTTGAGGAGTAATGGATCTGGGAGGGAGAGGAGATAAGGGACAGACACTAGGAGGAGAGGAAGTAGGGGAAAACTGTAGTTGGATGTAATGTAGGTCCCTGTTTGTGGAGGGTGTCCCACGATGATCTCCTGGCTGAGGACAGAGTGAGAGAAGGGAGGGTCTGCTACCGTCTCTGCTGCTGCCTCTGCCCGTGTCTCCACTGTCCGTTGGTCTCCGGCCAGGCCTGGTGTGAGAGGTCTGGGCCAAAGGGTACAGAGTGCGAGCAGGGAGGAGAGATTGCCTGCGTCCATTGCTGCCTCTGCCCATGTCTCCGCTGTCGCTGCTGGGTCACTCCCAGGTGCTGCACCTGTCTCTCAGTGCTGAGCTGGCCCGGGCTGGGCCGATGATAGGAAGCCTGCTAACTGGCAAGGAAGCATCTTGGTGCCCCAGGAAGGTTCCAGGAGAGCAGATCTCTCCCCAAGTGTTACAGCTCTAGTGTTACAGCTCTTGTGACAGAAACTCTCGGACACCAGGATGATTCTCAAACATCCCTCTTTACTTCTCCAGAATAGAGCCCTTATATACAGTTTCAGGGTGGGTTAGGGTCTGGCAGCAGATAACGCCTATTGGCTTGGTTTGAGAGCTTGGAGATACCTCATCTACATGTGGGAGAGCCTGAGGCACTGTTCCTCGGTGACTGATGGTCATAGACCTCTCTTTGGGAGGGGCTGTGGAGGGCAGAAGCTGAATGAAAAGAACCAGGGCCTGGGGGCAAAAGCCGAACACCTGCCATCCAGATGATGGTCAGGGGTTCAAGATTTGTTTAACCAGACACCCAGCTGCTTCTTCCAGTCTAGCACCCCACAATGTAATATATGAGATAAAAATAAATGAAAAATAATACATTAATCAAAATGGTGTAAAAAAATCCAGAAAAAGTAAACGAATCCTAAGTCTGGTAAGATCCTTCAGGAGATAAATTTTCTTGGTACACAAACCTGATGACCTGCATTTGATCTCAAGAACTCATATAAAGGTAAAGGAGAGAACCAACTCTACAAAGTTCTCTACTCCACATGGAAGTCATAGCATGTACACACACACACACACACACACACACTTCATATAAATATAAAAATAGATAATTTTTATGTAAAAAGATAAATACCAAACTCTGTTATTCCAAGTGATAAATATAATCTCCTAACATAACCATTATGCTATTCTTGAAGTTAAAAATGATTTAAAAAAATGGCTCAGCAACTTAGCAAGTAAACATACCTGTTGCTAAGCCTGAGGACCTTCATTAATTTCTCAAGTCCCAGTGATTGGAGGAGAATACTGAGTTCTTCAATTCTATTTGACTTACGCGTATGTGGCATGGCATTTGCATATCCCACAAACAAGCATGCAAACACAGAAGAGCACACAGAAACACATCAATTTATTAACTAATAAATATAAAATTAAAAAGGAATAGAATATATCAGCAAAACTCCAGCTCACTGATATTTCAGCCTATAGTTACTTAACATTCACTTTCAATAGTTCAATTTATTATTATAAGTCAGAATATAATGAAAGATCATACTCTATATTACTGATTGATAATTCTTTTTTAATACTAGCTTTATTGAGACCTAATTACATATTGTACAATTCATCCATTTACACTGTGCAATTTTCCAGATATGAGAGCAAACCTAAAATGCCTGCACTTGGGAGACTGAAGCAGGAAGATTGCTACAAGTTTGAGGCCAACATGGATATCATGGAAAGAGCCTGTCCAAAATCAATCAATCAATCAATCAATCAATCAAATTAGATGACAATTAACTTGTCATGTTGTCTTATAACAATCACCAGACACTTTTTAAATTTTTAATTAAGTGTGGGTAGCAGTATGAACACATGTGCTCACAGAGGCCAGAGTTGTTGGATCCATAAAGCTGTAACCACAGGTGGATATGAGCTGCCTGGCAAGGGTCGTAGCAACCAACTGGGGTCCTCTGGAGGAGGAGTAAGTGTTCTGAAACCTCTCCAGTCCCACGAAGTCCCTTTTAGAACTTCATCACCCCAGAAAGAAACACTGTCTTCACTCCTCCCTGCCAATTTTCCCTCCATACAAGTCAAGAAACGTGTAGTCTAATGTGCACCACCATGGGTTTACTTCATTAGAATATTTCATTAAATGGAATATTAAAATATATTATTTTGATTGGCTTCCTTAACTCAGTATAAAATTCTCAATACTTAACTGTATATTAAACAGTATTCAACTACTTATGTTTAATTCTTATTTACAAATAATGTCATAGTCATTGAGTAAGTCTTACAAAACATTTATCAACTGATAAACATCTAGATTCAGTCAACTTTTATTATATAAATAATGCTTCTCTGAAGTTTTATTAACAGTCTTTATAGACAGGATTTATTTTTCATGGGTATATATCTAAAAATGAGAATGCTCAGTCACATGGTAAGTCTCTGAAGGGACTGTCAGTGAAAGGTTCAATCACTAGTACACTTCATAAAAAAGCCAAAACAACTCCCTAAACCAAAAAAAAAAACAAAAAACAAAAACAAAAACAAAACCCAAAATCAACCAAACAAATTAACAGATCAACAACCTGCCTGTCAATTTTCCACACCCTCAGCAACCTGTGACATCATCATCATCATCATCATCATCACATCATCATCATTATCATCATCATCATCATCATTACATCATCATTATTATCATCATCATCATCACTTCATCACCATTTTCCCACCTTTGGATTGATGTTTTATGTGTCTGCATGTGAGGGATGTGCTGTGGTTTGCAAGCAGAGGTCTGAGAAAAAAAATTCAGTGATGTCACTTCACTACATCCAATATGTGTGTCCTGGGATCACACTCAAATTGCCATACTTAACTGGCAAGCATTTTTACCCATTGAAAATTATTCCAAGTTCCTTTTTCCAAGTTTCTTAATTGTGATGACTTTTAGCAATACATAGGAAGAGAATAGTCAGTGACCATCTAAAACCCACTCGAAACCTAATTGTCATTTGTCTTGTTCTAAGTATCTCAGTTTAATCTTGATCTGTCATTTAAATAGCTTTTGATCCACACAAAAACAGCGAGCTGAAATCATGCACTTCATCCAGGTGACTCCCCTGAGGACTAGATCTTGAGGCATTTTGGTGATTTGGGGGGACATGCCTTCTCTGGAGCATCTCATCCTGTTTTTCTTGCTGTGCCTGGTGGCCTAGCCTTAGCCAAGCAGGGGTGTTTTTCTCTGGTTTCAGCAAGATGATGTAGCACTTAGGGATGAAGATGCCACCTAGAAGTCCAGCAGTGGAGGCCAGGATGGAGAAGATTTCTACAGCCACAGTGGACTTCCCTCGGGCACTGTGGTACAGGGGCAGGAAGGCTGTCCAGACACTGCAGAAGAGCAGCATGCTGAAGGTGAGGAACTTGGTCTCATTGAAGACATCTGGAAGACCCCTAGCCAGAAAAGCCACAGAGAAGGTACCTCCTGCCAGGAAACCCAAGTAGCCCAGTACACAGAAGAAGGTGATACCAGAACCCTCCTGACACTGGATGACAATGTGCTGGGGCTCTGAGATCATATCCCTGTCTGGGAATGGTGGGGAAGTCACCAACCAGACTCCACAAAGAACAACTTGTATTAAGGAAGCAATGAGGACCACTGAGGTTGAAGCACCAGGGCTCAGGCACACCTGGATCCTGCTCACTGGCCTGGTGACTCTGAAGGCCAAGACTACTGTGAGAGTCTTGGCCAGAACAGAGGAGACAGCCACTGTGAACACCACAGCAAAGGTGGTCTGACGGAGGAGGCAGGTGGTGACAGTGGGTCTCCCAAGGAACAGCAAGGCACACAGGGCGCATAGGCAAAGAGAGATCAGGAGGAAGTAGCTGAGAGTTCTGTTGTTGGCCTTGACCACAGGTGTATCCCGATGCTTCAGAAACACTCCAAGAACCAGGACAGCCAGACCAGCCAGCAAGAGTGCCACCAAAGCCAGTATGAATCCCAATGGTTCCTCAAAGGCCAGGAAGATCTCTGTCCTGGGCAGGCAATGGTCTCTGGTATGGCTCGAGTACTGCTCCTTGGGACACAGAAGGCATCTCTTCATGTCTGTGGGAGACACAATGACACCATTTCAGTAACACTATAGGAACTACACTAGCTCTGAAGGAAGGTATCCTAAGTGCTAATTGCTCTTGCAGCTTTTCCATCAATTCATGTATTTATGAATTATTCTTGGTGTCCAGGTTTGGAATTGGTAATATTAGAGGCAGAGGCACAAAAATAAACTTTCACACTCTGTATCTATTTTATGCGAGTTTTTTTTTTCTACCTTAAAACTGTGTCTTCTCTAACTCAGCCTAGCCTTGAACTGGCTGATTTCAGATTACCTTGAATTCCTCAGCGTTCTTCCTTACCCTTTTAAGTGCTGTGGTTAGAAAACTGCCCCACTATATCTAACTTATGTGAGTTGGTGTGTGCGTGCATGCATGTGTGTGTGTGTGCGCACGTGTGTGTGCATGCTTGTATGTTGATACACATTTGTTGTGGATGCACGTGCACGTGGAGACCAGAGATTATTGATTGTCATCACATATTATTTCTCAATCATTCTCACACATCATTATTTTTTTAGTCAAACATTTCAATTATATATATATACGTATATATATATATTTCTTTTTATTTTTTGTTTTTCATTTTTCTGGATGGACAGGGTTTCTCTGGATGTGGCCTTGGCCATTTTCAGACTCACTCTGTAGACTAGGCTGCTTTCAAACTCACTTATAAAGATCAGCTAGCCTCTGATTTCCAATGCTGGGACTCAAGGCCCACAGCACTATCACCCTGTGATGCCATGTTTCTTGATATGGGGCAAAGGGTAAGCAGTGTTTGTCCAATAGGACAATTCATTAGGCTGTGAATTTTGGATCATTCACTTGTCCTACTCAATAAAGCACTTACTTAAGAACAATTATAAGAGTAGCATTCTCTTTTTTGTGGAATTTAGTTTGAGGAAAATTGGCTGTTCTTTGAAAGTCTGGTAGAAGTCTACACTACAACTATCTAGCCCAGGGCTTTTTTATATTTTTCTTTTTTTGGGGGGGGAGAATTTTAATGACTGCTTCTATTTCTTTAGGTGTTATGGGGGCATTTAAGTAGTTTACCTGATCTTTATTTAACTTTAACATTCGTTAGTGGTATCTGTCTAGAAAATCATCCACTTCATTAAGACTTTCCAATTTTGTGGAGTACAGGCTTCTGAAGTAAGACCTAACATTTCTCTGAATTTCCTCAGTGTCTGTTGATAGGTCTCTCCTTTCACTTCTGATTTTGTTTATTTGGATATACTCTCTGTCTTTTGGTTAGTTTGGCTAAGGGCTTGTCTATCTTGTTGGTTTTCTCAAAGAACCAGTTTTTGGTTTCACTGATTCTTTGTGTTGTTCTCTTTGTTCCTAAGTGATTGATGTCAGCTCTGATTTTGATTATTTCCTGCCTTCTACTTCTCTTTGGTCTGCTGAATTCTTTTCTCCTAGAGCTTTCAGGTATACTTTAAAATTACTAGTATGAGAACTTTCTGATTTCTTATGAAGGAATTTTGTGCTATGAACATTCCTCTAACCACTGATTTCATTGTGTCCCGTAAATTTGGGTATCTTGTGCCTTTATTTTCATTGAATTCTAGAAAGTCTTTAATTTCTTTCTTTATTTCTTCCCTGTCCCAGAGATTACTGAGTAGAGAGTTGTTCAATTTACATGATTGTGTAGGTTTATCCAGTGTTTCTCTTGTTGTTGAAGTCCAGGTTTAAACTATGGTTGTCTGAGAAGATATAGGGTATAGGGCATTATTTTGATTTTCTCATACTTGTTGATGCTTGCTTTGTTACCAACTATATGGTCAACTTTGGAGAAGGATCCATGAGGTGTGAGATGAAGGTATATTATTTTGTGTTTGGGTGAAATATTCTATAGATTTCTGTTAGGTCCATTTGATTTTTAATGCCTATTAGTTTTGCTATTTCTTTTTAGTTTTTGTCCAGATGACCTGTCAATTGCTGAGAGTGGGCTATTGAAGTCTTCCACTATTAAATCACACTATTGAATGTGTGATTTAAAACTTTAGCAATATTTCTTTTACAAATGTGGGTTCCATTGTGCTTGGGGCATAAATATTCAGAATTGAGATATTACCTTGGTAGATTTTTATTTTGATGAGTAGGAAATGTCCTTACCTGTCTCTTTTGATTATTTTTGGTTGAAAGTATATTTTAATTAGGTATTATAATGGGTAGTCCAGCTTACTTCTTGAGTCAATTTCCTTGGAAAACATTTTTTTCTAGATCTTTACTCTGAGGTAATATCTATCTTTTAATGCTGAAGTGTATTTCTTATATGTAGCAGGATAGTGGATCCTGTTTTGACACCCAGTCTGTTATTCTGTATCATTTTATTGGGGAACTGAGTTCATTGATGTTGATAGATATTAATGACAAGTGATTGTTATTTCCTGTTATTTTGATGTTGGTGGTGTTAGTATGTTTGCGTGTTTGTGGATGTTTCTGTGTATATGTGTGTTTATGTGTGCTTCCCTTGTTTTTGCTAGTATAGAATTACTTATTTCCTGTGTTTTCTTGGATGTACATCTCCTCCTTGGGTTGTTGAATTTGTGGATAGACTTTCTTTTAATTTGGCTTTGTCTTGAAGTGTTTCGTTTTCTACATCTATGGTGATTGAGAGTTTTGCTGGGTATAGTAGTCTAGATTGGCATCCAACAGAATAAACTAAACATGGACCCTTGGGGCTCCCAAAGACTGAACCAACAACCAAAGAACATACATGGACTAGACCTAGACCTCCCTGTACTTATATAGCAAATATGCAGCTTGGTCTTCATGTGAGTCCTGAATAACTGGAGTGGGAGCTATCCCAAAAGTTGTTGCTTGTCCATGAGATATGTTCTTGTAGCTGGGCTACCTTGTCTGGCTTCAGTGGGAGGGGATGTGTATAGCTCACAGAAACGTGATGTGCCAGGGTAGGGGGATAACCCAGGGAGCCTCCACCCACTCAGAGGAGAAATGAATTGTAGAAAAATTGTGGGAGGGGCTGACTGGAAGTGAATGGAATGAAAAGTGAATAAAATGATAATAAATAAAAACAAAATTAAATAAAAATAATGACATATTCAATGGTGTTCCTTCCTAATGTCTACTTAAAGCAGAGATTATATAACATCTCAGTAGATGAGCGCAGTGGTTTTCATCTCAGTAGATGAGAATTACCTCCATAGCTCACATATTTTGAATGTTTGATTCCTAGTTGATAGACTATAGGTGATGGATTGTGAGGTCTAGTCTTGTTGGAGATGTGTTTCTAACTGTGGTCTTTGAGAGTTCAAATAGCAGACCATGTCCAACTCTTCACATCTTTCCCCTACTGTGTCTGTGGATTAGCATAAAAGTTCTTAGTTACTACTGTAGTACCATTCCTGCCTGCCTGCTGCCATGTTTCCTGTCATTATGGTCATGAACTCAGCCTCTAAAACTCCTAGTAAAACCCCAGATCAATGCTCTTCTGTTAGAAGCTACCTTGGTCATAGTTTCTCTGCACAGCAGTAGAATAGTAACTAAGACAACGGAGAAATACAGGAGGCTCACAGTGCCCTCTGAGTCCCTCAGATTCCAGGTCCATATGCCCTTACCTCTTTGGTCTGCAAACTGTCCCTCGGGGCAGCGACTGCAATCAAAGCAGCAGTGGGGGGCTCCTAGTCGGGGCACTTGGCTGAATCCTGGAAGGCAGCTTTCACTGCAGATAGAGGTGGGGACCTAGTAACAGTGAGCATAGTGTCATTGTGACTCTCCAGAAAATCATGCTTAGCCTCACCCTGAGAAGCATAACAGAACAGTTTCCTCTGAGCCCACTATATGAGATGTCCTTCAGAAAACATATGTATTCTAAGAGATGCTAGACTACAGAAGTATGTAATAGGAGAAGGGCTACATATAGCTTCCTTGGCTAATGACTTCAAAAACTTAGCTAAACAGTCTTCCAATCTCTTTGTTGCACCTGCATCAACAATTGAAGGTACAGGGCTACAGAGATGGCTAAGCTATCAGACGTAAATACTACTCTCTCAGAGAAGCAGGGTTCAATTCTCATCACTCACAGAGCACTCACACTATAACTCCAGTTCCAGAGGATCCAATTCCCTCCTCTGGCTTCTGTAGATACCAGGTATACACATAATATATATGCAGGAAAATATGCATACATGCAAAATAAACTCTGAAAAGAAACTGTAATTTTATCAGACATTACAGAAGCACTGCCATGTCCTTGTGTCAAGTCATTCTGCTTATCTCAGTTACTCAGAAAACCATCATTTTTTATGTCTCCTTCTTTATTCTTTTTTTCTTTCTTTTGGACATAGTCCATAACCTGGACATGCGTCCCTTGCTACTCTTGGCTTTCTTTCTCTTTCTCTGAAGTTCCCTGTAGCCTTGTGACTGCTTGGTGGACTTCATGCCTAACTCAGAAGTTGTGGCTGTTTCAGTTCCTTTTCCCCATCTCCCTCCTTTGTGAAACTGTTGAGATTTACATTTTGACTGTCTTGTTTGTTATTTTTGCATATACTCTAGTAATTAAGTATCCTTGAGCTTCAGAAAAAAAATTTGCAGGTAGCAACTTCATTAACACCTTAGCATAGACATAGATACAGACACAGAACACACACACATAAACACACACACAGGCACACAACCACACACACATTCCCCCACTCTCATCCACAGTAGAGACCCACAAAGGCTGATTCAGTTTCTTTTAACACACCTCCAACTTTAGAAAAGGATTATCAAAATGACAGTGCAGAATCCTGAGATCTCTGCCATAGCAGAAGAGAGTAAAACAACTCCCCAGGTCAAGCACATTAAGAAGTATTCCATAAGAATCTCCTGAACACTTAGCATGTGTCCTTCATGCTTAACAAATCTATGAATCAGAACCTCATTCTAATGAAGAAATCCTTAAGATCATCATTGGCTGGAGATGCCACCAGGACAAACTTAGACAAAGTTGTAGAAGGAGGGGGATTCTTTGTTCACTGGCATAGGAGAGGAAACTAAAGCCTTTCTATGCAGAAGATTACACACATAGATATCTCTATCTCAAAATAGATGATTTATTAACATTTGCTAATAAATATAAGCATTTAAACCTCAAATTATTTCCCAAAGTCTTGTGTATTTTGGACCACTATTAACAGATGCATCTGACATAATCAATGGATCAATTCCTCAGTAGACTCATAATTTGATGAACCATTGTAGGTAGAAATAGGACATGGGGCCTAATTGGAGGAAGAGAGTAACAGGGGCTATGCACTAGTAAGATCTAACTTATTTATCTATCTAATCTATCTGTAGCCTCACCTCCCACTTCCTGGGTCCCATGAATTGGGAACCCTCTTCCACTACGCATTCCTACTGCCAAGACATATTGCCTCAACCACATACACCCAAAGCAATGGATCCATATGGCCTTGGACTTCTCACACCATGAGTTAATAAAAACCTTTCCTCACTTCAAACCGCTTATAGGGTATTTATTATGGTTGAGAACATCTAACACAGCAAGTAACCTGAGAGTGTCTGCTGAGTCCATTTCTCAGGTGGCCCATGGGAAGGTGTCTGGTTTAGTGGGTCACTCTCTTGCTCTTCACAGAGCAGGTCCTGAACATAGACAATGATAATACTCTCAAAAGATCACCAGGTACAGATTCTGATTCTATTTTGGGAGTCTAGCATATTCTTTCCCCCCATTTTACACAGGTTGTATTGTGTAATTATGTGTATGTGTGTCTTTCCATTTATATGTTGATCACGTGCACGTATGTATGTATGAGTGCATGTGGAGGCCCAAGGATAATGTTGGGAATCATCCTCCATTGCTTTTCCACTATGGACACTGAGGCATAAGTAAAACTCTGAGATAACTGATATGGTGAATCTTATTTGCTAGCTTGTTTTGGGCATCTCCTTGTCTTCAACTTCCAAGAAGAAAATTACATGGGGACTACACTGCCCAATCCACATATACAAGTGTTCTGGAGACCTAATGTTTGCATAAGAAATACTTTAACTGCTAAGCCATTTCTCTAACTCCAGCTCTGATATATTTATTTTTACTGGTGAGTACCATTCAGACAATGTTCTTTTATGAGGTAAAGAGTATAGTCAGTTATAATTGACTGTTCCTATCTAGAGTGGCATCTACTTCATGCATACGCAGACATCAAGAATCCTGCACTTTGAATTTTCCTGTGACTTTAACACAGTAACACACAGGAGTCATCTCTGCATCTAGGCAACTCACTTGGAGATCCTCCTTCAACTGCACCATCATTTTGTTCTCTGCAGAGGCTTGAGGGTCTATGATGCCTACATGGACCAAGTGGAATATGCCCTTGGGGATCCTCTGCCCTTGGAGAACGTCAAATTTTGACACCAAATCTCCATTGGCATCAAACATAATCTCAATTCCATCAGGAGTCTTGAAGTGCACCTTTCTGAGTGTATGAAGCAGCTGAGGAAGAATGGGAAATATTTTAGACTGGTCAGTACCAGTGTCCAGGGTCTTATCCAAAATTTCACAGGCCATTTACTTCTGCAATGATACAAAGCCTCCTCATCTTAGGACTGGCTCCAGTAGCCAGTAAGTATAAGTGAGCTTAAATGTGTGATACTTACAGAGACTCACAAAAATGTTCTAGCTTTTATAAAGTAATAATTTATAATAACTAATCTAGATATTTTAAAATCTCTTTCTGTCTCTCTCTGTCTCTGTCTCTCTTTGTATGTGGGTGCATACAGCTCACACACTTTAAGCATTTCAGAGGACAGCTGTCAGTTGTGTTATCTCCTTATGCTGCCATATGTTTTCCAGGAATCCAACTTAGGCTTGGCTACAAATTCCATTATCATCTCACCAGCCTTAAATTTAAATCCCTAAACATCACAATGTGATGCCGGCTCCAAGGTCTCATTTGGCTGTGCACTACTATCTCAAAACTTACCATCAGACTCTTCAGACTCCAAACCCTAGCAAGGCTTCCACAGACTGGCCCCAGCCGACCTAGGCCTCCCAATCACTCTGACAAGTCTGTCCCACTCCTTTAGCCCCACACATGTGATTCATCTTATTTGTCTCCACTCTAGGGTATTGGTACATGCTATCCCTGCCATATGCAATGCTATTACTTCTTTCCATGGTGAAATTTCTCATTTTCTGCTTGGAACTCAGATATTTCCTGACAGAGAGAACTTCTCAGACCATATTCAGCCCTTCTCTTGCTTCTCACTCCTTCTACTTTACATTTTTTTCATAGATTACTCACACAGTAATCACCAACCTCCTTTTGTTTATTTTGTGACAATATCTTGCTGTGTAGCAGATTGGCCTTGAACTTGATTCTCTTGCCTTGACCTCTTGAGTGCTAGGAGGCTTGGATCACCAAACCAGGAGTCATGTAATTTCTAATCAGTCACTCTCAGCCCAAAATGCCAACAACTATCACTGTCCATCTGGCTCAAAATCATATGTATCTTCTCCAGGCACATGGTAGAGACTCAAGTCACCTGAATGGAGGTAATTAAAACATACTCCTTCTAGGCCACCAATCTTAACATGTTTACCCTCAGTGGATCGCAGAAGATAGACAGGTAGATAGAAATAAGGTGGAGTCAGAATGCACAAAAGGCATTATATAAATGTATGAAATTGCTATTCCCTCTGCCCAAACACCATCTTCCTTCTGGTCTGTACCTCCACCAGATTGGCATGCCTGCCCCTTTCCAATACCCCATTGCCTGCATGTCTCCCAGGAGGTCTGCCATAACCAGGGACACAGGTAAGATCCCCATCTCAACATCCATATTAGATAGGACCCCCACAGAGCCCAGCAGATGTGGGATCTATCCTATCTGCCCTAGCCCCATCTTCCCGCTGGGCTGCAACCTCACCTGGGGCAGATTGCCATGCCTGCCCCTCTCTTATACCCCATAGTCTGCCTGTTTCCAAGGAGGTTAGACATAGCCAGGGACACAGGAGGTTCGTCCTAACCAGAGATACAGGAGGACTGCCCTAACCAGAGATACAGGTGGACTGCTCTAACACATGAGGCCCATCACAACCAGAGACAGCACTGTCTGACTCCCAGGAGGCTTGGTCTAACCTTTTCACAGAGCTCTACCTGCCTTCAAGGAGGTAGATTACAGTCAGAGACACCCAGGCCAGTTAACACCAGAGCAAACAGATGACAAGAGGCAAGCACAAGAAATGAGAAACAGAAGCCAGTATAATTTGGCACCATTAGAACCCAGTTCTCCTACCACAGCAAGCCCTGGGTACACTAGCACACCTGAAAAGCAAGATTCTGACCTAAAATATCATCTCATGAAGATTATAGAGGCCTTTAAGGAGGATATAAATAACTCCCTTAGGGAAGTACAGGAAAAGACAGGCAAACAGGTAGGAGCCCTGAAACAGGAAACAAATAAGTTCCTCAAAGAAATATAGGAAAACACAATCAAACAAGTGAAGAATTTGAAAAAAAAATGGCTCAAGACCTAAAAATGGAAATAGAAACAATAAAGAAATCACAAATAGAGTCAACTCTGGAGATGAAAAACCTAGGAAAGAAATCAGGAGCTACAAATGCAAGCATCACCAATAGAATACAAGAGGTAGAAGAGAGAATCTCTGGTGTAGAAGATACCATAGAAGATATCAACACAACAGTCAAAGAAAATACAAAGTGTAAAAAGTTCTTAAAAGATTAAATCTAAAAATAATTGGAATAGAAGAAGGTGAAGATTCCCAGTCAGAAAACGTCTTCAATAAAATCATAGAAGAAAACCTCCCTAACCTAAGGAAGGAGATGAGAGATGGCCATAAATGCACAAAAAACTTACAGAACACCAAACACATTAGACCAGAAAAGAAAATCCTCCATCACATAGTAATCAAAACACAAAATACACAGAACAAAAAAAGATGAATACTAAAAGCTGTAAGAGGACCAGGCCAAGTAACATATAAAGGCAGATCTATCAGAATTATACCAGACTTTTCAATGGAGACTCTAAAAGCCAGAAGATCCTGGACAGATGTCATAATGACTCTAAGAGAACAAAAATGCCAGCCCAGGCTACTATACCCAGCAAAACTCTCAATCACCATAGATAGAGAAACCAAGATATTCTATGACAAAACCAAATTAAATAATATCTTTCTACTAATTCAGCCCTACAGATGATATTAGAAGGAAAACTCCAACAGAAGGAGGGTAATTACACCCAAGAAAACAAAAGAAATTAATTATCCCACAACAACCCCCACCCCAAAAGAGAAACACACACATAATACCACCTCTAAGAACAAAATTAACAGGAATTAACAATCACTGGTATCTAATATCTCTCAAAATCAATGGACTCAATTCCCCAATAAAAAGACACAGGCTAAAATGATGGATAAGAAAACAGGATCCACCATTTTGTTGCATATGAGAAACACACCTCAGTGACAATGACAGACATTACTTCAGAGTAAAGTGTTGGAAAAAAAGTTTTCCAAGCAAATGTACCCAAGAAACAAGCTGGAGTAGCCAATCTGATAGCCAGTAGAATAGACTTTCAATTAAAAATTTTTAAAAGAGACAGGGAAGGATACATCATACTCATCAAAGGAAAAACACACCAAGATGAAGTTTCAAGTTTGAGCATCTATGCCCCAAATGCAAGGGTGTTCACATTCATAAAAGAAACTTTACTAAATCTCAAAGCACACATTGAACCTCCCACAATAATAGTGGGAGACTATTATTACTAATACTCTCACTAATGGACATATTATTGAAAGAGAAACTAAATAGAGACACAGTGAAACTAACAGAAGTTATGAACCAAATAGATTTAACAGATATTTATAGAACATTTCACTGTAAAACAGAAGAATATATATATCTTCTTCTCCGCATCTCATGGAACCTTCTCCAAAATTAATCATATAATCATATACAAAACAAGCCTCAACAGATACAAGAAGATTGAAATAATCCTGTGCATTCTATCACATGACAAGTTAAGGCTGCCCACTTCTCCCCATCTACTCATTACAGTACTTTAAATTACTAGAGCAATTACTCAACAAAATGAATCAAAGGGAAACAAATTGGAAGGGAACAAGTGAAAGTATCTCTGTTTGTGGATGATATGGTAGTATACATAAGTGAGCCCAAAAATTCTACCCAAGAACTCCTATAGCTGATAAACAACTTCAGCCAAGTGGTTGGGTATAAAATTAAGTCAAACAAATCAGCAGCCTTTCTTTATACAAATAAAAAATGGCTGAGACAGAAATTATGGTAACAACACCCTTCACAATAGCCATGAATAATATAAAACATCTTGGTATACTTCTAACTAAGCAAATGATAGATCTATATGTTAAGAACTTCAAGTCCTTGAAGAACAAAATTGAAGATCTCAGTAGATGAAATGATCTCTCATACTCATGGATCAGTAGGATTGACATAGTGAAAATGTCCATCTTACCAAGAGCAATGTCTGCAATTCAATGAAATTCCCATCAAAATCCCAACACAATTCTCCACAGACATGTAAAGAGCAATTCTCAACTTCATATTGGGAAACAAAAAACACAGGATAGTGAAAACAATTCTCAACTATAAAAGAATTTCTGAGGGAATCGCCATCTCTGACTGCAAGCGCAACTACAGAGCAATAGTGATAAAAGTTGCATGGTATTGGTACAAAGACACGTTAATCAATATAATATAATTGAAGCTCTAGAAATAAGCCCACACACCTATTAACACTTGGTCTTTGACAAATAGCCAAAACTATCCAGTGGAAAATAGCATGCATCTTCAACTAATCATGCTGGCCTAAGAGGTGGTCTGCATGTTGAAGAATTCAAATTGATCCATATTTATTGCCTTGTACAAAATTCAATTCTAAGTGGATCAAGGACTTCAACATAAAACCAGATACACCGATTCTAATTGAAGAGAAAATGGGAAATAGACTTGAACATGTTTGCACAGGGAAAAATTTCCTGAACAGAACACCAAATGGCTCAAGCTCTAAGATCAACAGTTGACAAATGGGATTTCATGAAACCAAATGACACTATCAATAGGATAAAATGGTAACATACAGATTGTGAAAAGAACTTCACCAACCCTACATCTGATAGAAGGCTAATATTCAAAATATACAAAGAACTCGAGAAGTTAGACTCCAAAAAACCAATTAACCCTATTAAAAAGTTGGGTACAGAGCTAAACAGAATTCTCAACAGAGGAATCTCAAATGGCCCAGAAGCACTTAAAGAAATGTTCAACATTCTTAGTCATCATGGAAATGCAAATCAAAATGACCCTGAGATTCCACCTTACACCAGTCAGAATGGCCAAGATCAAAAACTCAAGTGATAGTACATGCTGGAGAGGATGTGGAGATAGATAACACTCCTCCATTACTGGTCGGATTGCAAATTCTGGTGGTGGGGGTGCAACAACTCTGGAAATCAATCTGGTGGTTCCTCAGAAAATTGGAAATAGTTCTATATGAAAACCCTGCTGTACTACTACTGGCCATCTACCAAAAAAAAAAAATGGTCCACCATATCACAAGGACATGTGCTTCAGTATGTTCATAGCATCCTTATTTGTAACAACCAGAAGCTGGAAACAGCCCATATATCCCTCAACTGAAGAATAGATACAGAAAATGTGTTTCAGTTACACAATGGAATACTATTCAGCTATTATAGAAAGACATCATGAACTTTTCAGACAAATGGATGGAACTAGAAAATATCCTGTGTAATGTAACCCAGACTCAAAAGGACATGCATGGTATGTATTCACTGATAAGTGGATATAATTCCAAAAGTACAGAATATCCATGATACAACTCAGACCATATGAAGCTTAACAAGAAGGCAGGTCCAAGTGTGGATGTTTCAATGCCACTCAGAAGGGGGAACAAAATAAGCATGGGAGGTAGAAGGAGGTGGAGGTATGGAAGGAGACTGGAGAGAAGTCCGAAGGGCCAGGAGAATGAATGGAAATATGCAGCAGCAGGAGGGGTGAAGGCCAGGGGTATCCTCTAGAAAGTCCCAAAGACCTGAGATGTGAGAGGTTCCCAGAATTCAGTGGAGATGACCTTAGCCAAAATGCCCAACAGTGGGGAGATGGAACCTGAAGAGACCACCCCCAGTAGATAGATATGGGACCCATTTGAGGCATGGGTCCACTCACCCATCTTAAAAAACTTTGACCCAGAATTGTTCCTGTCTAAAGGAAATGTAGGGACAAAAATGTAGCAGAGACTGAAGAAAAGGCCGTCCAGTTACTGGCACAACTTGGGATCCATCCCATGTGTAGGCACCAAACCCTGACACTATTACTGATGCCATCTTGTGCTTGCAGACAGGAGCCTAGCATGGCTGCTCTCTGAGAGGCTCTACCAGAGGCTGACTGAGATAGATGCAGATAGTTACAGCCAAGCACTGGACTGAAGTCAGAGACACCTATGGAAGAGTTAGGGGGAAGATTGAAGGAGCTGAAGGGGATTGTAACCCCATAGGAAGAACAACAGCATCAACTAACCAGGACCCCTCAGAGTTCCCAAAGACTAAGCCACCAATCCAAAAGCATACATGGGCTGTCCCTGGCTCATATGTAGCAGAGGACTGCCTTGTCTGTTGTCAGTGGGAGAGAATACACCTAATCCTGTAGAAACTTGATGCCCCAGAGAAGGGGGATGCTGGCAGGTGTGAGGTGGAGGTGGGCGGATGGGTAGGAGAGTTTCCACTCAGAAGCAAAGGGGAGGAGGATGGGGTAAAGAACTCCTGGAAGTGGGTGTGAGGCAGAGGACCATGCCAGGACACTTAGTAAGGTCAAGTGGGTTCAGAAACCCCAGTATCCTCATACCTGAGGATGGTAGCTGTTTCACCCACTTCTGACCAGGTTCCTGTCCTGGAACACATGACCACAGCACCCTGTGGAGAGTTTCATGACAATCAGTCATGTAGGGGCAGTTCCTGAATCCCTTCCACATGCAGATGAGGCATCCCTAACATCTCAGATCAAGCCAATAGAAAACATCTGCTTTTACTCCAACCTACCCCAATATGTGTATAAGACTCTGTCTACAAGGAATAAAATGCAAGAGTTATTTCATCAAAGATTGTCTGAGAGTGTCAGTCATATAAGAGCCGTAACACTTTTGGGGAAGAGAGTTCTCTTCCTAAGCTTTTGCTGGTCACTTCCCACTCAGTGGTCCTGGCCTTGGCTCCTAATGTCCCACTAGTTAGCAGAAGCTATCTCCCTAGCTCCAGATAGCATCCTGCTGCACCAAATCTGGAGCATTGGTGGGGGGCAGTGTTGAAGAGACCCAGCAGCTTACCCAGATCCAACTCCCCTTCCCTGCTCATCCCAGTCCACCACATAGTGTCCTGCCACTCCAGAGCAGCACTGGCCTTGGAAGATTGGCTTCTTCTTCCCTTCTGAAAGTGCAACTCTTTGGTCTTTGGCCACTCTGGCTGGGCAATAGCTCGACATATTTCCACAGATAGCATCCAGTACACAGACTGGCAAGGGGGGCACCAGGAAGGGGACAACATTTGAAATGTAAGTAAATAAAGTAATTTAATAAAAAAGTATGAAATTATCAAATAATACTTTAAAATACAAAAAAAAGGTAAGGATGCGGGAGTTGGTTCAGTGTTTAAAGCACTTGCTACAGAAGCTTGAGGATAGGACTACAAATATCCAGAACCCCTAAATGTCAGATGAATGTGGTAGCTCCTCTGTAATTACAGCTTCAGAGAGTGGAGACAGGAGATGCTCAAAGTAGGCTGGCTAGCAGGATTAGCCATATCAATAACGTCTGTGTTTTAGTGAGAGAACATGTGTGAAAGAATAAGGTAGAAGAGTGTTGAAGGGTAACTTTTCATATCATCCTCAGACCTTTCCACATGTGTGAACATACCTGTGCATACCTTCCACATGTTCCTGCATGCCTACACACATAAGCTCCTACACTGATTAGTCAATCAGTCAACCAACCAACCAACCAACCAAGCAACCAACCAACCAACCAACCAACAGCATTTGCTTTTTGTTTGAAATTCTGATTTGTATCATGACTATATTAAAAATCATCCTCTGTTTATGAAAACTCGAATTTGGGACAGTAGAAAAATGTAATATCTGAAATTTTAATTTACTAGGTATCTTGTATTGGCTAAGTCAGGTAACACCATAGGGACTGGGATCACCTGAGATCACACACATAGCATGGTATCTTATCTAATGCAGGTTCTGAGATGCTTCTCAATTGAGAGGATGAGACATCCTTAATGAAGGATATGGTCTGCTACACCTTTATAGATTAGTATAAACTATTGTCCCTGTTCCCTGACCACTCCAGAATCATTCACTCCAAACATCTCTCTCTTACCTGCCAGGGATGGAAGTCCTGGGAGTCTGTACCTTTCCCATCCTGGTGCTCACAGGCTAGCATATCATGTAGGGCATGGGCAATGCTGTACACAGCTGTGTAAGCAGCATCAATTTTACTCACTTCTGGGAAAGGATGAGGCTTGTTTTTCAGACTCTCATTCCCTGAGCATAACTGGACACCCTCTGTCACTGTGATGTTCTGGTAGGGCCATGTACAATCAAAGGTGAACTCCCAGAACTTCTTTATAAACATGTCTTCTGGGGTCTGGCTGGGGCGCAGGTGAGCGAGGAACTCAGGGAAGCCAATTGCCCTGCTGCTATGAGGCAAAAGGCTAAATGTGCCTTGCAAGACCTGGGAAATGCCTGGAATAGTTAGGGCGAGTGCCATGTGCAGAGTGTCCTTGCTTACCCATACCTGTCCTGAGACAGAGACAGCCAGTAAACCATGCAGGATGAGCTGGAAATTTGAATTGCTTAGGAAAACCAGAACAACTCTGGCTGTACATTTTTGCATCTTCTCAATAGTCTCTTCAATTTTAGCCAAGGACTGATGGGAAGGGACATGGAGGTGAAACTCAATGCAAACACCAGCTAGGGTCAGCATCTGAGTGGCCAGAGAGCTGGCCTGCTGTCCAAAGTCATCATCATGGGCCAATATGATCACCCAGGACCACTGAAAGTGAATTATCAGCTGGGTAACTGCATGGGATGATGTAAGGTCACTAGTTAGGGTCCGAAGAAAAGATGGAAACTGGATCTTGTCACTCAGGCTGGGTAGTGATGATCCATGACTGACCTGTCAAGGAAGAGCCAGGAAATATGAGAATGGATGAGATCCTGGACTCAGGTGAAACCTGATGGTCTGGATTGATTGTGAGAAGAAGGGGCTGAATGAGGTAGCTCATCAGCTCCAGCACTTGCTCTTCTTGTAGAAGACCTCAATTAGATTACCAACACTTACATCAGGTGGCTAACAACTGCCTATAACTACAGCCCCAGGAAATCTCATGCTGTCTCTGGATTTCCCTGGTAACTGTGGCATAGACACACACAGACATATACACATATAAGAAAGAGTGTATTAAAATCTAAAATATGAAGATATGTATGAACACACTTGAACATCATACTTTGGGAATTGTGCTGACTCTACCAATCAGTTATGTGCCTCTCAATGGCTCATTATCCCTGACATTCCTGTGGCTCCTGTAGTAAAGTCCAGAACCATAGTTCTTCTTGTTCTCCCCTCAATATCTGTCCTTTCCACTGCCCCTTCACATTTTGCTCCTGAATCTCAGCTAGGCTTGGTT
Organism: Grammomys surdaster; assembly: GCF_004785775.1. Taxonomy (NCBI): domain Eukaryota; kingdom Metazoa; phylum Chordata; class Mammalia; order Rodentia; family Muridae; genus Grammomys; species Grammomys surdaster. Next base: position 67,775 of record NW_021604899.1, on the reverse strand, counting down.
TGACTCTCTGGTTTGTACACAAATGCTGAGTTGTTCTTTTAAAATTTGTCTGTTATGATATTATGGTGTGTGTGTGTGTGTGTGTGTGTGTGTGTGTGTACCTTTGATGATGCATGGATGTCAGAAAAAAATTATGGAGGACTGTTTTTCTTATTCCACCAGGTTTGCTGGGGCTTAAACTCAAGTCCTCAGGCTTGGTAGCAAGCACTTTTACCTGATGAGCTTTCTGGCTGTTCATAGTAAGAACCAATAAGTTATGGGCTCTTATCAGACCACCATTGTGTGCCTTTTAATGTTTGAAAGAAAACGGAGTCTGATTTGTCAATTTGTCGAGGAAATAATGGTACAATGTTCTCAAAAGAGATGGTTCTTCGAGATGTGACAACTGGGGTTCTTTGTCTGTGTTTTTTTGTGAGAGGCTCAGATGTGGCTGCAAAGCCTCACAGTATGTATTGAAAACCTTCTCCTGCCACTACAAAATCTACAATTGTTCTACAGTCTTAACACAAAAGCCCTAGTATCTTGTTGGTTCAAATGGAGGGATACAATTGACTCAATTTCAAAAACATTGTCATGCTAATCTGTCCCATGAAACATACACTATTAATTGAAAAATTATATTTCAATAGAAATATTATGATAACTTATACTAAAATCAATTGATTGTTTTTCTGAAAATCAAACTCTTACTATTTTCCATGTGTGAGGGTTTTGCCTGCGTTTATGACTATACATCACATGTGTGTCTGTAGTCCTTGGTGAACAGAAGAGGAGTCACATTGGTGGAAATAGATTTACAGACGGATGCGAGCAGCTAAGGAAATAAACTTATGTCATCTGCAAGAGCAGACAATGGTCTCAACCTCTGAGCCATCTCTCCAGTTCCTGGAATTTAACTGAAGCTTATCCTGTAGCCCTACACATTAGAAAACAAGATGTTCTTTAAAAATGTTTAATATATCATGTTTCTGCTCTGGGCATGACAGTGCACAGCACTCAGGATCTGATGAAACAGGATTATGAGTTCAATGACAGGTTTGGTTACACAGAGAGATGCTGCTTCAACATGTACACACAGAGAGACAAACAGACACAGACACAAACACAGACAGACAGGCACACCCACACAGACAAGCATACAGATATGAATAAGGTCATGAATTTATTGACAGGTTTTGCTTAAAAGAGTCTCTCTACAAAGGTAGGTTTTTTTTTGTTTGTTTGTTTTGCTTTCTTCTTTTTTTTTGTCAGATATGAGTGTCCCAGCAAGGAAAGCTAATTAACATTTTAGTGATTGATTCTACGGTTCAACACAATTGCCATTTGGCTCAGTAATTCTATATACATTCCTAAGATGCCCAAAAGTACATAAGCATTAAAAAAAGAAAAGAAAGAAAGAAAGAAAAGCCCTATACTTGCGACTCATAGAAAACAGCATGCATGAGCCCCACAAAGACGAAACAGCTGAAGTAATGATTGTTGTTTGGTGTGACCAAGATACCTGACTTGAATGGGGAAGAGGTGCTTTAGGCTCACAGTTTGGGAAAATAGAATCCATATGGCAGTATACATGCAGCAGCATACGCTTCCATGGTAGCAGATATACACCAGGGAATTTTTACCTCCTATCTTGGTGGAACAGAAAGCAGAAAAAATACAGAAAGTGGGATCATGTATTGAAACTTAAGGTCCACCTATAGTGGCCCTCCTGAAGATCTCATAACCACCTAACATGGGCCCAGGGCTGGAGAAGTCTCCAAACACATGGGCATATTTCACCTTGAAAGGGATATGAACTTAAAAGGGATAAATAGATAAGCAAAACATGGTCTCTACATTAAAAAAAAAGGACAATTTTAAATTCTCAAGGCACATGAGTGTCTAAGCCCCTTCCCTGAGGACCTTCAACTACCAGGTTCCACCCACAGAACACTAACTCAACCCCTGCCCTACAGTGTGAAAAGCTCAAACCCAGGACTTGAACTCACCCCCCAGTTCTGGACTTGAAAACCCACCAATCCTGACCCTGGAAAGCTCTGCCTTGGAAGGCTCTACTCCCAAGAAACACTATATAAACCTTGTCTTCGGCTCAGTTCTCTGCTGCTTCTCACCTAGGCAGAGGCAGCCACCCTCCTTGATTCTTCCCTCCCAGTAAATCTCCTGTGTGCGGTTTGTTGCCATGTGACTTTCTGGTATTCCTTGGCTCTTGACTGCCAAGACACCATTCCTCTCAGAGCTGTATCACTTAACAATAATTGATGATAAGGAATAAAATGTTGGCACATGCTATAACATGGATGACCCTTGAAATTAGGCTCAGTGAAAGAAGCCAGTCCAGGTATAGTGAGTCTGTTCATATGAAATTTCTACAAAAGACAGATCCACAGAGACAGAAAGTAGTTTAGAGGTTGTCTCAGAGTAGGAATGATGGGATAGGGTAGCCAATTTGTTTGCGATGATGTCTCTGTCAGAAGATGAATATGTTCTCCGATCACCTGTAGGAATCATGCCAAGGCAAAAGCCACAGATGTGGTCATCTTAAATTGATAAATTATCCTCAAGTCACCTGTTAAAACTATGAAGTGAAAAGATGATTGTCAGATATGGGTACCCTTGTGGGAATGACAATGATGGTTTGGTTTCAGGGAACATAAATGGGGAAGATGGGAGCTAGTGGCATGAACCGAACTGCATAGACTCAAAGTCCAGTTACAGTTCCTATAGATAGACCTGATTACTGATACATTTCCCCTGTAAGCTGGGAAGATGCTTCTTCAGAGTAAGCTGTTTGCCACAAAGACTAGAAACCTGAGTTTAATCGCTAGAACCAAAATAGAAAAACCTGACTCCAAAAAGTTGTCTTCTGACATCCAAAAGGGCACCTAGGCATTGGTGTAGAGCACATATACAAACAAGCACACCTGTTCAAACACGAGCACACACAATAATAACAATAATAAATAAATAAGTAAATAAATAGCTGGAGAGATGGCTAAGTGGTTAGTTGACACTACTTGCTGCTATTTCAAAGGACCTGGATTCAATTTCCAGCACCCTTATGACAGCTAAAAATCAACTGGTACTACTGTTCTAGAGACTCCAATGACTCTTCTGAGTTCCATGGGCACAAGACACTCATGTGGTATATATATGTATGTGTATGTATATATATATATGTGTGTGTGTGTGTGTATGCAAAGTACTCAATATACATGAAATAAAAATAATTAAATCTATAATAATATTTTTTAATAGAAAAAAGAAAGTGTTTCAGTTTTTTTGTCAATGCAGGGGGATGATACTTCTCTTTTAAGTATCTATACATGGAGGAGAGAACCATGTTGGACATAGAGAATATTTCAGGGAACCTTGCTCTTCAACAGAGGGGCTCCTTACTGTGAACATCACCTAAATTTCACTACCATGATTAAGTGATTACACTACATTTATGAAGGAATAAGGGTTTGAGAAACTCACCTGAGGAAATTTGTACAGCCCCAGAAGTCTGGCCATGGAGACAGACAGGGATGACCGTGTATCCCCAACCAAGGCAACCTGAGGAGAGCCATGCTGGCATGTGTAGTTGGGGATAGGCTCCTCCTGTCCTGTGAGAAATCCCATTGTCTCATAGAGCGCTCCATGCACTGAGTCCCCAGAGTTTCGAATGGAGAAGCCAAGTGTCAAATTGGGCAACAAGTGAGCACTCCTATTAATCTCCTCAATGGCAAAGACGAAACTCTGGGCCACCCGGTAGCTCCATATGGAGACACTGAGGGAAAGAGAAGCTCACATTTATTCCTTGTTATGGGACATAATGGAACAAGAATGAACACTATGACTCAAGTGATCTGAGTAAAAATGTACATTTCCACAAACACTTGTACAGAAATGTGCACAGGAGAACATTCTAGAAGGGTCAAAGACGAGCCAGAGGGAAGGCAGAGACAGTAATCAAAGAGAGAGTTTCAGAAGACAGAAGGGACATTTGAAGATCTATCACATGCATGGGGTTTGGTGGTCCACTTGTTTAATCTCACCACTCAGGAGGCAGAGGCAGGTGGATCTTTGTGTGTCGTCTCCAACACAATGGATTACATAGCCAGACCCAGGTAGCCAGAGCTATATAGCGAGACCCTGTTTCAAGGAAACAAACAAACAAGAAATCTAGTGGATAGTATTATTGATTATAACTTTTAGTAACTAACATCTATTTCAGAAATGCTCAAAGTAAAAGCCTGAAGATATGAGAATGAGAAGTGAAATGCTGCCTTCAGGACATGACTCACACTGCACGCATGTGAGCCTGTCAACAGCCAGTCATGCACTGGAAATATTTTTGCTTGGCTTTACTCTTTCTTGCTGAAAGAAAGAGTTGCTATTGGCAACTGATGAATTCTGGGTTAAAGACTGTAATTTTCTTCAGTCCTGTAACTAACATGGGGCCCCACCAGGCTCCAATGGACATTCCAAACTCACAGCTACATATGACAGCCCAAGTTAAAACCAGTTGGTACGAAAAAAAAAAAAGACAGGTAATGTGGTAAAGGACCTCTAGGGTGGAGGGTAATGACAAGTATGGAAGAAAAATAAGAGGGGCTGGAGAATAAGAATAAATTAAATGTACCATATAAACATATGAAATCATCAAAGAGTAAATCTAATAAAAACATATTAAAACATATACATACAAAAATAACGAAATTACTCAATGGGTCATATTTATATTTATTTATATACTTATCTACATAATTATGCAGATACAATAATTAAAGAATAAAAGGCTATAAATTTGAAAATTTGAAAGGGAGGGTATATATGGAAGGTGTTTAAGGAAGGATGGAAGGATATATGTATGGGCTGGTTGAGACAGCAGGATCTCCCTGCCTGGCCAGAAATTCTGAGGTCCACCTGCCTTTTTGCCTTTTGAATGCTGGGATTAAAAGCGTGTGCTACCACATTCAAGGGATGTTGTTCCATTTTAATTAAATTTTTAAAAATGACAGTATTGAGAGTAGATTTATTTTGTTTTAAGTCTGAGTCTCCATATCACTTAGTCTGACATCACATATCTGAGAATGGACTTGAACTTCTTTTACTTGTGTATGTGTATGCATGCATGTATAAGCCAGAGGTCAGCTTCTAGTATTTCCTTCAACCATGCTGGATGTGTGTGTGTGTGTACATGCATATCTGTGTGCACGTGTATGTATGTGTGGTGTGCATGGATGTATTTCTCTGTGCAGGTGTAAAGGGTGATGTGATATCAAGATACCTTTCTCAATTGCTTCTCCACCCTTTGAAAATCATTCTTCTGTGCACATGTGTTTTTATAGACCCACACATGCTGCAACACATGGAGTTCAGGAAACAAGGTTCTGAATCAGTTCTTCCTCCAACTGTATGTGGGATTCAGGAGATCATTGAGGTCATGCATCAGGCTTGAATCCAGGCACCTTACCCCACGAGCCATCTCACTTCCCCTCTCCACCTTACTTTTTGTGACAGGTTACCTCACTGAACCTGGACTTCATCCATTCAGCTAGGCTGCTGGCCAGCAATCCTGAGGAATCCTCTCATCTCACTGATCCTAACCAGGGTTACAGATGCTCAACATGCTAAGCTTTCACAGGGGTTCTGGGAATCCAAATCAGGTCTCCATGTTTGCACAATAGACACTTCACCAACTCAGGCATTTCCCCAGCCCTCAAGATCTTTACTCCTGATTCTCGCTTCTCAGTCTCCCACATTAGACTTTAAATGTTCACATCGCTAAAAAAATAAGTGTACAAATAGTGAATTTGTTGGTGAGTTTTGTTAATTATTCTATAATGTATACATTTTAAAAATATTGCACTTTACTCAATACACACAGTATTATTCATTGGCTTAAAAAATATTATGGCAACCAAGTATAGTAGCACACACTGTGATTCTAGCACTCAGGTGGGACCAGGCACATAGTGACTTCTAGACTAACTTCGTCTACACAGACAGACACTGTCCCCCAAACTAGGCAAGGTTGTGTGGTGGTTTATGCCTGTAATCCCATACTTGGTGCTACCTGTACTACACAAGGAATTCCAGACTAGTCTTAATACCAAATGAGATACAGTCACACACAAAAGTCGCTTAAATATTGCTAGAAGTGAAAACACAGAAATAAAAATCTCCCACATTTGTGGGTGAGTACAGAATGATGGTAATTTCTTTAGAAAACACTCTTAATAACTGTTTTTGATTCAGGTCACACAAAGTTCCTTCATCTTGGCCGAAAGTAACAATCTCCTGGCTCATCTTTATGAGTCGTAGGAGTACAGTCATATACCCCACTTCCAGCAATTGTTGCAATAAAATTAATTAAGCATAAACATTCAAAATTAATAATAACCAGAAAGGCTATTTTGAGAAATACTGTGTGCAACAATATTTTGGGAATGCTGAAACAAAAATGGAAAAAGAAGAGTTAGAAATATGGCTCAGCTCGTGAGTTAGACCCTCATCAACTGAGTGTGGTAGTACATTTCTATAATCCCAGGAGGTAGAAATTCAAGGTTATCTTTGACTAACTAGAGTTGGAGGCAACTTAAGATTCTTAGAAAAAATACCAAGCAAAAGGAATACAGTAGAGAGGAAGCACAGGGGTTTATGGTTGATGAAAATGCTATTAATTACACAATCATTCATTCAATAAGCATACCTACCTGAACCCTAATTTAAGAAGGAAAGATATACAAAAGAATCAAGAATCCACTCCTGACCCGTGGAGCACATACATTACAGCCAGTCCATGAACAGTGTATATTTTAATCTGATATAGATAAGAAAAAAGATGGAGAGAGGTGATGCAAAAGGAGAGCAGCAAATCCACTTCATTTACACAGAGAAAGGAGGTGACCATGTAGCTGGGTCTAAGAATCCACCCTTATCCAAGGCTTCACACAACCTCGTAAAGCTGCTTCTGGTTTTCAGAGACCCCTACTCTGCATCCAGCACTTACCCTGAATCCTGCAGCTCAGCTGGTGGGGCAGTGAAATTAGACAAGGTACCATTAGAGAATTGAAAGATAGAGAAGCTGCCCCCAATTATTACATCTCCAGGACGGTTAAATTGAGGGCTCTGCCTTGGCAACAGCCAGGCTCTTGGTCCAGAATGGGCAGAGCCAGAGGGACAGCCAAAGAGAGCATGAAGAAGACTGCATAGCCACATGCCTGCTAGGGGGCCAGACAGCCAATGACAGGACAGCCCCATATAGGGCAGTGGCTAGCAGTGAAGGGGGCTTTTATCTGGGAAATTGCCGTCGATAAAGCACCTGAGGCTAAGACCACACTGGGACATCTAGGCTTGTAGGCTGTGGGGAGAATATTGATCATGAGGTGGTAGAGGTGGGTTGACACTAAATCCCAGAGCCATTAAAAGTTGTATTCCCTTCTCCTGAGGTTTCCTACCCTCTCTTTAGGCAAGGTAGCAGCTCTCTGGGCATCATCTACTGATTATAGGAAAAGTGATAATGGGCCCAATTATCTCCTGGGAACTTGCAAGTCTGGGAACAGCTGTCCTCAGGGTGCTCAGGGCACTGTTTTGGAGAAAGGCCACAGGTGGGTACAAGAAGCAAATATCCCAGTAGCTGCCATTAAGTATGTTGAGCATATACTTCACACTCTATAATCTCTGCATTTCCCTCCATGTTTCTGTACTAGGGTGATCCACCAATCCTCCATAATCTTTGAAGTTCTTTGAGGAAATTCCAGGGAGGTTTATCATTGGGAATTTGGACCTTCACAAAATTACAACAGAACAATAAATGTCCTTGTCATTGTCAAGTATAACCAATCACCCCGGCTACTGAACCTTTTTTCTATCTTTTGAAAACAAATCCCAAGGGTGGAAGGATAGCTAAGAAGGTAAATTCACATGCTACACAAACCCGGTGACCTACATTGACTCTACATGGAAGCCATGGTAGGTATAAACTGCCCCCATGCACGCGTGTGCACATACACACACACACACACACACACACACACACACACACACACACTTCATAATTCACAATAGATAAGTTTTATGTAAAAATGACAAATTTCAAGTTTTGTCATTTCAATTGATAAGTATAATTTCCTGACATAACCATAATCCCATTCTTAAGGTTGTAGATTGATTAAAAAGATGTCTCCACAATTTAGCAAGTAAAGACACCTGCTACTAAGCCTGAGGACCCTCACTAAATCCCCAAGTCCACTGTTTGTGAGAGAGAACTGACTTCTGCAACTTGCCGTTTGACTTACATATATGTTGTATGACATTTGCATATCCCCCAAAGTATGCAAACATAGAAAGAGCACACAGAAACACATCAATCTATTAATCAATAAATATAAAATTAGGAAGAAAGAAAATATATCATCAAAAACTCCAGTTCACTGATATTTCAGCCTATAGTTACTTAACATTCACTTTCAATAGTTTGATTTATTATTATAAATCAGAATATAATGAAAGATCATACTTTATACCTGGTTGATAATTCTCTTTTAATACTAGCTTTATTGAGACATAATCACATATTGTACAATTCATCCATTTACATTACGCAATTTTCCAGATGTGGGAGCAAACCTAAAATGCCTGCACATGGGAGGCTGAAGCAGCAAGATTGCTACAAATTTGAAGCTAACATAGATGTTTTGGAAAGATCCTGTTTAAAATAAATAAATAAAAGCAGATGACAATTTGTCTTAAATATATACTCATATTATCTTATAACAATTACCAGACAATTTTATTTATTTTTAAGTAAGTGGAAGTGGAAGTATAAACACATTTGCTCACAGAGACGAGAGCTGTTGGATCCATAAAGCTGTAACTACAGGTGGATATGAGTTGCCTGGCATGGGTTGTGGTAACCAACTGAGGTCCTATGGAGGAGGAGTAAGTGTTCTGAAACATTGAGCCACATCTCCAGTTCCACAAAGTCAGTTTTATTAATTCATCACCCCAGAAAAAAATACTGCACTCTTTCATCTTCACTCCTCCTGGCCAATTTCACACCCACAGAGCTCAAAAATCACTAGTCCAATGTATGCCACTATGGGTTTGCTCCTTCATATGTTATGACTTAAATAGACCTAATTTCTACAGAATGGAGTTTCTTTTCATTTAATTTGATATCAGTTTGCTGTATATTGTCTTTATTGTTTTTAGGTATCAAGTCTGTTCACTATCTCCATATCTTTTCAATATACTTGAAGTTTTACCAGAGCAATAAAACAACTAAAGGAGATCAAGGGAATACAAATTAGAAAGGAAGAAGTCAAAGTATCGATATTTGCAGACGATATAATAGCTGGTAAACATCCTCTGCAAAGTTGCTGGATAGGAAATTATATAAAAATCTATAGCCCTTCTTTATACAAATGATCAATGTGCTGAGAAAGAAATCAGGGAAATAACAGTCTTCACAATAGACATTAATAATACAAAACAAACAAAAAGAACATACATTCTTCTCAGCACCTTATGGGACCTCCAAAATTGACTTTATACTTGGTCATAAAGCAAGTCTCAACAGATACAAGAAAATTGAAATAACTCCATGTATTTGATCAGACCACAATGGATTAAAACTGGACTTCAAGAACAACAGAAACAACAAAAAGCCTACCAACTCATGGAAACTAAAGAACTCTCTACCCAGTGATCACTGGGTCAGGAAAGAAATAAAGAAAGAAATTAAAAACTTCCTAGAAGTCAATGAAAATGAATGCACAACATATCTAAACTTATGGGATACAATGGAAGCAGTGCTAAGAGGAAAAATCATCCCCTTTCCCAAGTCCTGCCTTTTTTGTGTTTTTAACCCCTGTGTGACTAAGTAAAAATTATGATTTGATTTTTAAAAAATAAAAAAAAATAAAAAAAGGAAAACTGGAAATAGTTCTATCTGAAGGCCCAGCTGAACCCCTTCTGGACATATACTCCAAAATATTCCACTGTACCCAAAGGACACATGCTTCATCATGTTCATTGCAGCTTTGTTCATAATAGCCAGAAGCTGGAAGCAACCCAGATGTTCCTCAACAGAAGAATGGATACAGAAAATGTGGTACATTTACACAATGGAATACTATTTAGCTATTTTAAAAAAGGACATCATCACTTTTGTAGGCAAATGGATGGAAAGAGAAAACATCATCCTGAGTGAGGTAAACCAGACCCATGATAAACCCTACAGAATGAAAGAAGAAGAAGAAGAAGAAGAAGAAGAAGAAGAAGAAGAAGAAGAAGAAGAAGA